>NC_141613.1:41737644-41927644 GCF_047967505.1 Dipteris shenzhenensis | reverse complement strand
AACCACTATAGCTACCTCCCCTCCATCCCTCTCAAACAAGCGAATTAAATAGATTGCAATTTTGTAGACTTATCTAGGATTTAGTATCATTCAACGGTAGAAATGAGCAAGGTGATGATTGGAAGCACCCAAGTTTGGAGCACGTCCACATGCCATTGACGAACTACCATTGATACTTCTGGAGGGTGATAAAGAATGTTTCAAATGCACCATCAAAATGTTAATATTGTTTGCAGATGATCAAGCACATTAGGCTCTACTGCGTGCAAACTCTATTACTAGAAACAAAAAGAATTAGCAGATTGGAAAAGTAAATCCTACTAGAAACGAGACTTTCAGCAACGGCTTTTTGGGTAAAAAACCAATCAGTCTATTAAGATGTAGTAGCTTACTCTGAGGGGAAGACATAGGATTCATAACATGTAGTTTGAATCACAATGGTTAACAAGTCAGAGCTATACAAGAGCTATAACCTGTAGTTTGAATCGCAATGGTTAACAAGTCAGAGTTATACACATTTTCATGGAGTAGAATCAACCACAATATAGAAGCAATGGCTTGCATTGCAAACTATCGCATTAGGCTAGTGAGCATCCACCATGTAGAAAGAGCCGACACCTTCAAATAATCCAGTATAGGCTTCATAAAAGAAGTGGCGAGGGTATCATTGAATGCTGTAGTGGAGGGTGGAAATCAGTTGGGGAAACTCAACACCCTTGCACTAGGAACCCAAGGCCATTGAAATCGAGAACCAAAACCAATGAATGCAAAAATTGAAAGGGTCATTCTCTAAAGGTAGAACTCAAAATCTAGGTTTTGGAACAAGGGCTCTTGGAATCTTGACCCCATGAATGGAGTAGTTAGATATGGATTTGGAACCTAGAACATACAAAACCTAAAATCTAAAATCGTTAATCCTAGACTTCATGCATAAAAATGATTAATTGCAAAATATAAAATCTAGAACAAATAGCCCTTGAATCAAGGGTCAAACTACATGCAAGTTCCTCCTCTTCTTTACAAATCTGGCATATACAAAGTCAAAGTAATAGCTAACTAAGATTTTCCATTTACTATTATTTTTATCATATTAACCTCGGTTAAGAGGATGAGGACCATGCAAATCTAGAGTTTAAGATAAGAAGAACATTGGGAATCAAGAACTAGAATAAGTGGTTATAAAACCCTAGAATTTAAAAACCTCGAACAAGTAAACCCAAAACTTGGTGTCATTCTGTCGGTGAGTTTCTTAGAATAATTTTTCATCAATAAGCTTAAGTACCATGGTTATTTTGTAGGTAGGTTTTTTCTTTCCATTGAAAATCACATCTATGAGTCAAAGTATGAATAATCATGCATGCACACGCGCACATGCGCATGTGTGTGTGTTTAATCTGCTAGTTCGCGACAGAAAGGATAGTGTGTCTTTCCCCAATAGTGGAGTAGAGATATACACTAACCAAGAACTTCATGCTATGTAGAGTTGAGAGCATCGGTCCACCATTCCAAAGAGCTAAACATGATACCTAGGATTTCTTAGTAGTGCACCCCTTGAGTCATCATCTTGTGGGAAGGCCTACTTTACGATGTTGATCTTGAGGGAAGTTGTTGAGAAACCATCTCAACATCATGTGTTAGATGTGTGTATAGCACTAAGCCAATAGAGTACTATAAAGAAAAGGGTTATATGTCCTAGCCCTAACCCTAAAAGGGTTTGTATAGATTCTACATTTTCAACTAGTTAGTCATTTGTGGTGTTTTCTTTAGCTGTGCCCTCTCTCCTCATCTCCACTCTCCTCCTCTCCCCTCTTCATATTTTGTCATGAAGCAATGAATACAAATATTTACTTGATAAATAGATCACCTTCAAGTTCCTTAGATGGTGGCATTCTAGAAGAGGCATGGGCAAGTAAAAAGGTTTAACTATTATTTTCTGAAGGTTTTTGGTTTTCAAGCATTTGTCCATGTTGATAAGGAATTGAGAACAAAGCTTGAGGCAAAATCCAAGAAGTGCATCTTTATTGGATATGGAGGTAGTGAGTTTGGTTATCGTCTATGGGATTATGAAAGTAACAAAATCATTTGGAGCAGAGATGTTGTATTCAATGAGACTATTATGTATATAGATCACTTGCAGAGAAGGAAAAAAATGTAGACATAGAATACACAATGCTTGATGAAATTATAGGACATGAAATTCCAAAGGTTGCAAAAAATGAGAATGTGTAGCACTAGCAGCAGCAAGAACTCCAAGTGAGCTTAGAATACCTACAAGGGTAAGTAGACCACTGGAGCACTTTTCTCCTTATTTTAATTATGTTTTTTTGAGACTGATTCTGGTGAATGAGAACATAAGAAGCAATGCGGGTAGAATCCAAAAAGGAGTGGGAGCGAGGCATGGAAGAGAATATGGATTCTTTGCTACAAACTAGAATTGGGATTTGGTTTGCTTGCCTATGGGAAAATTAGCATTGCAAAATAAATGGGTTTATAGGGTAAAGGAAGAAGATGGAGGAAAAAGGAGGTACAATGCAAGGCTTGTTGTAAAATGGTTTGCACAGAAGAAAGTATAGACTTTGATGAAATATTCTCTCTTGTTGTCAAAATGACTTCAATCAAAACTATTCTCAGTCTTGTGGCTATAGAAGACTTGCATCTTGAATAATTAGATGTGAAGACAAGTTTTCTTCATGGGGATCTAGAGAAAGAGATTTATATGCAGCAGCCACATGGATATGAGGTCAAGGAAAAGGAGGAATTCATATGTAGATTGAAGATATTCTATATGGTTTAAAGCAAGTTCCAAGGTAGTGGTATTTCAAGTTTGACAGGTTTATGGCAGAACATGGCTTTAGTAGGTGCCATTTAGACCACTGTGTTTATTCTCAAAAACTAGACAATCGCAAATACGTGATATGGTTATTGTATGTTGATGACATGCTTATTGGAGGTTCTAACATGCAAGATATAAATGTGCTCGAGGAAGTTGGCAAATACTTTTGCAATAAAGGATTTGGGTGCTATAAAGCAAATTCTTGGCATGAGAATCACAAGAGATAGGGAAAACCACAAGTTGACATAATCTTAGAGTGAGTACATTGAAAAAGTATTAGAAAGGTTTGACATGCAAATGCAAAACTTGTTTCCATGCCTTTGGCTAATCATCTCATATTATGCAAGGATATGTGTCCCAAGACATAGGAGGAGATTGACTATATATCAAGGGTTCCCTATGCATCAACAATTGGTATCTTGATGCATGCAATGGTACGCACTAGGCCAGATATTGCACATGCAGTGGGAGTTTTGAGAAGATTTATGAATAATATAGGTAAAGAATATTTGATAGCTATAAAGTGGATTCTCAAATATTTGAGAGGTACAACTACTTATGCATTATGTTTTAAAGGTTCATATATTTCTCTACAAGGATAAGTTGATTTAGATATGGTAGGTGATAAAGATGGAAGAAGGAGCACCATTAGGTACATTTTCATGTAGGTGGAACAATCGTAAGTTGGGTTTCAAAGGGACAAGTAGATCTCTTGCTCAATTTCAATTGGTCTTAAAAAATGAGGATCAATATGAGGGACATTCAAATCAAAATAATTTCAATGAGTGTAGTAACAATAGAGTTACTATGATCAGTCTCCAAGTGGGAGAGTGTTGGTTTAAGCTTTTAAGTTAGGGGGGCAGGGGGCTTCTTTATGGCTTGGGCTGTTTTTTTTCTTTGGAGGGGGGAGGGGTTCAAAGGGGGAGGGGGAAGGGCATGGGCATGGAGAGAAAGGAAAGGGGGAGGGATTTGAAGAAGTCTCTAAAATGGATTGGCTTTGTGATTTGACTACTTATTGATACCTTGCATCTTAAAATTATACTTAAATTTTCTTTTTGTATTTTGTTCATGTGGTTTAATCAATAGTAAACCTTGTACTAGTTTGCTTGAAACAGGAAAAGAGAAGGAAAAAGAGAGAAAAAGAGAGGGTTTTGTAAGGTTCATATACATAGGTGACATGGCCTTTTCATAAGAATTGAACTCCCTGAGAGGTGGAGAAGATTCTCCAAAATCTACCTAGATTCAATTGCTTCAAGAAGATCTTTGCTAGGTTTGATGTCTCTAGTAGTTGTTGGCTGCATCGTCAATGCTTTCTATAGCTCAAGTGTAGGTGGTCATCGCTATCATGTTGATCTTCTTGTAGAGTATTTGTTGTCTACACAAAGAAGTTTTCTTTTGTGCTGCAAGGTTGAGTCTTCTCTTGTTGCACTTGAGTCACTCTACTTATTCTCTCTATTTCTAACTCAGACACCTCTAACAATTGCAAGAAAGCATGGCTAATGGTGCATGGTGATGGATTTAGTATTTATTCGATGAATTAATGTATGACACTCATCATATAAGCCTAAGGAGATTCCAAGACACCACTAAAGCAATCTTTAGTGCAATGTTAATCGGCTTTGTTGGCACTAAATCGACACAATCCATCGTCACCTTCAATAAATTCTAAAGACATCTTTAATTGCTTGGCCAAAACTTTCATTAGGGGATAATTGGGTTCTCAAAAGGTTCCCATAAGGAATGGATTAACTGGCAAAGGTTGACAAAATATAGGTGTAATAAAGAGGGAGAGGTCGCCATTTGTTGTGGACCATAAGATCTTGGATAGATCTAATGGTGGAGATCAAAGGATCAAATAAAGAGGCCTTGGCACTTTGCCAGTTTTTTTCCTGCGAGTTTTGCAAGTTTTTAGCCCTATAAATATATAGGTAGTGGCTAGCTATCCATACATCCTAAATATCATCTACCCTTGTTCACTCTTTAGCTCTTAAACTCGACAAATAATAGGATTTCAATAATGTTTGTTGTGAATCCCCATTAATTATTTCCAAATCAGAGCAGAAAATGTCAAAAGCAATACAATTGGAAAGATGAATTCTAAAGCTTATAAAACCATGCTCTTCTCAATCCAAAAAATTGATAGATGTCCAAACATATTTGAAAGGGTACTTAGAACATGAACATAAATTTCCTTTTTGATAGATCCAAGAGCTTCCACAAATGTGATGCCAAACCAACCAAAATTTTACATTTGCAACGTTTTCTATCACATGAACAAAAAGTTTATAAACAATACAAAATGGATCAAAATGTCTCCACCCTAGAAACCTGATTCACCAACATCCCACCACAATATCTTAAACAACCTTCTCAGACCAAAAACTGATAGATGTCCAAACATTTTTGAAAGGGGACTTAGAACATGGACATAAATTTCATTTTTTATAGAGCCAAGAGCTTCCACAAATGTGATGCCAAACCAGCCAAAATTGTACATTTGCAACGTTTTCTATCACATGAACAAAAAGTTTCTAAACAATGTGAGAATGGATCAAACTGTCTCTACCCAAGAGAATTGACTCACCAACTTCCCACCACAATAGTTCAAACAACCTTGTGGTTTCTAGAATGAGACAAACCTAGAAGAGTTCCATCAAGGAGAGTTGTGGTTGATGGGATATACATATTATGGTCTATGTTGAGACCCAAGACCACTATGTAAACAAAATACATATGCTTGCAAGCCATAAACTTCCCTTTCTCAAACCAAAAAATACAACCTTTCTTTTTTGGTTAATGACTTGCTCCCACATGACCACCACTTTCAAATCAATTGCCTTCTTGATCCTGTCATTCGTAGTAGTAATAGAAATTGTTATTCTTTGTCTTCTTATTCCCCTCATTTCAACGTCACCTATGTTAGGAGCACTATCTGACACCACATTACTGGCCTGCAAGTATACCTTCCTTTGCTCAATGCATCCACTTCCTCTTCGCTCATGTTAGTTCCATTGTCAACAATTGACCATTGCTATAGTGGCATGGTGGGTGGATTCACAATGTTCTTGTTTAGATGCCACATATGAGTCACATCATTAGGGCAAAAGCACATGAATTGCATTGTCTCACCCCCACTATAAGACTGCTTTCCAAAGAGTCTTGGGGCCACAATGATCTCCATTGCCTTACCCAAGATGAAAACCTTCCCACACTTTTTCTTGCAACTACTCGTGCCCATGCATATGACTTTACTACCACTTGGGAATGCGCCTAGACCAACAAAAACCAGGTTCTTGGTGATATTCGGGACATGAAATACATTAGACAGGTATTTCTTTTTCCCATCTTGCATAGACAAACGAATTTTACCAATTTGCACAATAGGATGTGCAGTATCATCACCAGTCTCCACAAATCCTGGTCTTTCCATTTTCATTGCATCCTGCATCCATTCTGCATGACCTATCATGTGGTTTGACACACATGAGTTAACATACCACACATCATTGCTTTCTTCTGCACTTGTCACAAAATTGGTCATGTGCTGCACCATAAACAAATGCTTATTTCTGTCATCACCCTGTCTACTAGAGGATGCATAATTGCCTTGCTGCAATTTTCCAGTCATGATGTCATTCTGCTTTTTATAGCAGTCTTTAACCATATGACCCATTTTACCACAGTAGTAGCATTCAACATTGCTGTTTGCATTTTGGCCTCTCTGCCATCCACCACGACCGCTTGGCTCCCCCTACCTCTAAAGTTACCACGTCCTCCTCCATAGGACTGGTTTTCTTGAATTTGCAGCATATTTTGATTTCTGCCATGGCCTCCAGATCGGCCTGCTCTACCTCTGCCTCTACCTCTTTCAGCATTTGAGTAGCATTTGAGTAGAAGACAGTTTCTTTTGAAGTTCCTCCTGAAGAAGATGCACCACCATTTCTCTGCTCTTCAAAAATTAGAAGACCAATCAACTCCTTAAAATTAGGAAAATTCTCACGGATGACAATGGATGTCCGGAATTGTGCATAATCCTTTCCTAGACCATTCAAGGTCATAGAAACTAAATCATCATCTTCCACTGGTGACCCAATGGAAGCAAGTGCATCTGCAATCTTCTTCACCTTCATGTGGTAGTCATTAATGCTCATATTTTCTCTCTGCACATTATGCAACTCCTGCTTGAGCTGCATTTTCCTGGCTTGCGTATTTGTGCTATACATTTTTGTCAAAGTATCCCATGCCTCCTTTGGCATGCTTGCATCCTGAATATGCACAATCATGGAATCTGAAATACTGATAGACAGCTAGTACATAACTTTCGTGGCTCTCTCATGCCACCCTTTAAATGCCTGCAACTCCTATTGATTGGGAACATTAGGAATAACTAGTTCTCGTTCAGCTCCAGTAATGAACTCCCAATATCCTTTTCCCTTAAGGAAATTCATCATTCTAAACTTCCATGCTTGGAAGTTGTTCTTGTCAAGCTTTTTAGTGACTATCTGTGAAAGAGCATCAGACGCCATTACAAAACACTGCAAAAATATTCTGTCACTGCAAAAAACACAACTTCTGCCTCACAAGGGCAAATCTACAAAACTAACAAAAGTGGTATTTGACCACACAGTCACTTCCTAGTGATGATTTTACAACAGGCAATAAGAATGATTCTGTCACTCCCAATATCTCTATGCACAGGCATACAATGCAATTTTTACGGCAACTTTTCACCGACCTGCAGAACAGTGGTCGCACAGCAAAAACAAGGTGCTTTTTTGAATGCCTGCGGAAAACTTATGCCATTAAAATGGGCTCTGAAATGGCCTCGAATCAAAAAAATAATGTCACCAAGGGCTTTACCCTTACCTACAGCATATACTGCCCTCTTGCCACACCACGAAGGGCGTTCCAATTTGAGACAGTGCACTCTTGCACTTTTCGGCTATGCTACCTGCAGAGATTTGATCCCAAACTCGAAAAAGGAAAGCAACACTGATCCTATTACCAAGACACTGCGAACTTGGTTTGCTTTCTTGAGCTCCTTACCATGAACCGAGCTCTGATACCATGTGAAGAGAGTAGGAGATAAGTAAGGAGTATCACTTGCAGCTTTCTCACATACACAATGGGGGAATACACACAAAGGTGGAGGCTGAAAACAGTTTTCCTCTTCTTAGTTGTGAAAGCCAAAAGAACTCTCTCTAAGTACAAAAGGAATAGGTGAACCCTATATGTGGGTCTCAAACCAAACTTAGCTAACCTAGGTGGCATACTAACTGAGCCACTAACTAGAGTACATAAAGATAGTTGTCATCCAGCTATTATTCATGGGCAGTGTACCAACCGCATCTGTAGCTAACAAGTTGGTGACATAAATGCACAACGATCACCCTGGCATATCATGAGTGGAGCTCAATATCTCAACACACATGAGGCTTACAGTATTAAGAAGCCATCTGTCTCCCACTTCAGAACGTTTGGGTGTGAATGCTATGCGCATGTACCAGACAAAGAGAGAAACAGGCTACAACCAAAAAGCACCAAATGTATCTTCTTAGGCTATTGTGATGAGAAGAAAGCCTATAAGTTGTATGACCAAGAGGTAAAGAAGATCATAGCGAGCCGCGATGTGGTGTTCAGGGAGCAGCCACATGCAGTGGAGGTAGAGAAGAGCTCTTCCACTTTATCATCAAGCGAAGAGGTAATTCACTATGGACCTGTCCCAAGAGCTATAAAGGAGGAGGAAATATCAGATGATGAAGGTATAAGTCACCAACTTGTTGTTACACCACCGAAAAAGCCATTGTCACGATGGGTAAGCTAGCTCTACGACCATGATAACCAGATGCCTATGTCTGTTGAGCAACATGCAGATGGATCAAGGCAATCTTAGAAAATCAAGGAGCAAAGGAGGGCTTCTGCTCACATAGACAATATGGCCTTGATGGCTGAGATTATTGCAGAAGTAGGGGGAAATCATGGTACTAGCATGGTGGCTTTACAAGAATGAGCATATCACATCAAGGAATAGCCCCCTCCTTTTATAGCCAAGAAAGGGGGTCTCTCCCAGTAAATGCATCCTCCCACATGCATGGTGTGTGTGGAGGAATCTCCCATGTGTGCTAGGTGGGTACGCACTCTCAATTGTGTGTGATAACCCTTTGTCTCATTTTTCGACATAAATCAAACCCCATATCCCAAGTCTAAGATACTCCCTTGGTCTCTTCTCAATTTTATAATACGTTCACATCTAGGAGGACAAGTGGAGGGTTGGCACAAGGAATCTTGCCACCTCATCCTACTTTCCCTATTATTTAACTTGCATTCTTGGACTATCTACACCCCCTACATGTGCCTATCCTACATGGAGGGAATAATCCAATATTATATCCATCTCCACGTATTTTATATTCCTTCTCCCATGGTCCTTGGGCCATGTCTCACTAAATGCAGGCATGGCTTGCGAGTTTGGAGGAAGCACTTGCTGACCGAGATTGGAAAAATGCTATGCAAGTAGAATATGACAGCATCATGAAGAATGAAACTTGGGAGCTAGTAGATCGACCACCTACCAGAAAGGTTATTGGCACCAAGTGGGTTTGGAAGGTATAGTACAAGGTCGATGGGACTTTGGAAAAGTACAAAGCCAGATTAGTTGCACAAGGATTTGTAAGAAAACAATACAATGTCTCTGCTCAACAGATAATAGGATCTCATACGCAAGAGAGAAAAACAGATAGTATGGAGAATCAAAAATTTTGATTACTGTAAAACTGATACAATAGATGCTAAGGAATCAAGGTTGGTGTAGCCAGTGATGAAATGGGCTTCATGGGCTTGCTCTTATATAGCCACCACAAGTAGTGGGTTAGAGCCAATTGGGTGACCGACCCAGTCCGCCCAAAACGACCGACTGGGGGTCGGTCCCAAAATAGGCTGCCGACCACACGATAGAACCGGTGCACAAAATAGAGCCATCCGGGATCATCTGAGGCTCCAAACAGGCCCGCAACTCGAGAGTGGGCTACCTTGGGAAATGCTCCATCTACCCTCAGTGTGGTCAGTCATGGGATGCCTTCCCGCACTTGCATGTAGCCCAGTTGGCGGTGTGCCAACTCTATCTGAAGCCATCCAACCATCAGGCCACACATGGCTCCCATCGGGTGTCCAAACCAGGACCTACTGGATAACCGAGCTACTCAAATGCCTTCTCCTCATATGGGGGCTTATAAGTAGAGTTAGCTGGTTCCCGCATAGTTACACGAGAGTGGAGCATTGATATCTAATAGGATTTTCGCAGGTTGAAGGGTTTGATTTTCAAGAATCTTTCGCTCCAACTGCCAGAATGACCACTATTCGCATAGTACTATTGGTGGCTGCTCATAAAAAGTGGCCAGTTTATTAAATGGATGTTAAATCAACATTCTTGAATGGTGCCCTCAAGGTGGAGGTGTATGTGGCTCAACCACCTGGGTTTGAGGCTCCCCATTCTAAGAACAAGGTATGTAAGCTGAAGAAGGCTCTGTACAGGCTGAAACAGGCCCCAAGAGCATGGTACCAATGGATAGAGAAATTCTTTCATAAATTAAACTTCAAAAGATGTGCCTCAGATGCTAACTTGTATGTGTACAGGAAAGGTGGAAAAATTGCTATTATTGTTCTATATGTGGATGATCTCCTTATTATAGGTGACTATGAAGACATGATCCAGCAGACTAGAAAGCCGTTGAGCACAGAGTTTGAGATGACAAACTTAGGCTTGATGCACTACTGTTTGGGGATTGAAGTTTGGCCTTATCCTTGCTAGGGCCTGGTGGGGGTTCGGGGGTAGGAGCCCCTGAGGTGACAATATAGGGAATATTCCTTGAATATTCCATGGATGACTAGTCGGTGGAAGATGACTAGTCGGTTCCACCGACTAGGTTGACTGATCAGCTCCACTGACTAGGTCGACTGGTCAACTCCACCAACTACGTTGATCTGACTATAGCCCTCATAGATATAAAGAGGCAACCTCCCCAGTCCATTGTATCAGATCAATTCAGATCAAATCAGATCTCCCAGCTAGTAGCTCTTCACCTAGTATCTGTCTAGATTGCCATCTAAGCTCCATTGTGGGAGTGCACAGGTGGGCGGAGCCATCATTTGTACTATATCAGAATTGAAGGAAAAGTTTGTTCCTCTCCAGTTTGTTGTGTACTCTCTATTCTTTGTTCAATTTTTGTTCTGCTGCGCCATGTAATTTAACAAGATTTATGGCTCAGTGGATTCTGAAAGCCTATCAAAATCTTGAATCGATTTGGGCTTCCTTGATTTTGAAAAATGTGAGGAAAGCCAAACGTGATCCTTGCAGGCAATGGAAAGAGATTCCTCTAGGCTACCTCCTCTTTGTGCAAGAAAGGTGCTTCACGAAAGGGTCGGAGCTATGGAAAGGAATGTGGAGAGCTTGGGAAAGTATGCGACCGTTTTTAAAATGGAAGGGTTTTACAAGGAAAAACACCTTCTACAGTCAAGACTCAATCTAGTTCCAGTCAAAGGACAAAAGATCATTCATGGGAATGGCTGGTGTAAATGCTACAACAGAGCAGGGGAGGATACCTTACATGTTTTTCAATTGCCCCTTCTCCAAGGAACTATGGGACTTGTTACATCGATGCATTTCTCCCTTCCCTCTTAGCTACTTGGTCATACTACTCGAAGACTCTCCTAATAGGGCTCCACAAAATTGGAACATCATCAGAGCTGCAGTGCTTTGGTCAATATGGCTTTAGAGATGCAATAAATTGTTTAATAATTTTCTAATGGATACTAAAAGTGCTTTTGAATCATTATGCCTGACCATAGGAACAAAGAGCTAACATCATGAAACTCCGCCTTCTACACACTCAAGCTTAAGACTGCTTCAATGTTGAAGAGAGACTTGCAAATGAAGAATTCACGCTGCTAGACCAAGCCAAAACACTAGCAGAACTAGTGGAAGCTGAAAAAGAAGAGTTTTTGCATAACAATGGCGCCCTAGCCTCAGCCCCAGCCCCCTCTGTTTTGCCGACTCCTACTCCCCCCCCTTCCTCAGCTCCTCCTCTGTCAGCACCTCATTCTTCTGCTAGCCCAAAAGTCGTTGCTGCATCAGTGGATTGGATTAGTTCTCCTCCGATGCATCCATTTGAGAGGCCAATCTCGCGTGCAGATCCTTCCAGCGTCTTATAGAAGGTTCGCCGAGAAGGACTTACTACAGAAGAATTTAGGGAAAGAATGTGTAACTCCATTACTCTCCACCAACTCTTATTGTTGCCCCTATAGCTCATAACACCTCTCTATCGGAGCCTGTCAAAGTCAAAGAAGAACTGGACTAGATGTCTATGTTATGAGGGAAGATTCCCGGATCCAGATTATGTTTTGTTACTCTCCAGAGGTCTACATGTTTGTAATCATGTTTCCTCACATTGATAGTATGTATGATGCTTATCAGAGAAAGTTTCATTGTTGATAACACACAGTTGTGTATAATCTTTCTAATATTATATTATAACCCTCATTTTTGAAAAAAAAAGATTAAAAACCCAACTTTGTCATAACAAGAAATTTCTTGTGTTGGGTGTTAGCCTTTGATGAAAGTATATATATGAGCCTTTGATGAAAGTATATATATTTTCCAATACACTTTACCACATGCAATGGATCAAGAAAAAAATAAGATGAGGTCCTAAAACTTCTATGTTGCTCATCATTCGCACTCCGGTGGAGTTCACAGATAGCTTTGTTTCCAAAAACGTTTTTCTGTCCGTGTGTTGGACCCAGTGATTGATGCCACGGTTTCCAAAACCGTCTGTCCCATTGCGTTCCGGACGCCCAAAAACCCCTACCTATCAGTTCTTGCGTGATTCGGTGGAGGATTTTCAGAGTTATAAATCTCTGTGTATTCGATTTCGTCTCTCTGTTATGCATTTTTCATACTAAGGTTTTGAAACCTTAGATTTATGCCACATGGCAATGGATAAGTATTGACTCCCATTTCTCACTCATCGGTTGGGATTTTGGAGTTCTGGCAGAAGAGAGATATTTGCAGATTTTCTTGCTGAGTCCAATTATGCGATGGCGCCCATGTTTTGAAGCATCTCAGGTCCTATTTTCAGTAGCGCTCATTACCGTGGGACTATGATTTCTTGAGCATACCTTATGCAGATCACTCTGGTTGCAGAGTTTGAGCAGTGTGCGCTCATTCGTGGTATGCATTGGGTTGCAGTGGATGATTTATAGGCCATTTGGATGCATTGCGGTCCTTGTTGGATGCGCTGATAGGCCCAAATTGCCTTGTGGGATGCCATTTTTTTATGGACGCTTTGCACATGGATGCTATTTTATGCTGAGGGATAGCTTTGACACATTGCAGGTGATGCACTGATAGTGCTATGCTCTCTTGGATGAGATATTATTGATGCATATGCCAGTGGACGGTGTTTATGCTTGAGTCATTTGGCACTTATTGGCATTTTCTTTTGGGCTAGATTTGCTCATATGGATGCATAGTATATGCACATGAGTCAGATGCATCTTTTGATGCTTTGAGCTTTGAGCTTTGGTGATATTTCAGTCTATTGTGGCATACACATTTGGGTGCACCTGGTATTTGTTGTGATTCTCTCTTGCAGGCACTAGCATTTGGGATTTTGCTTTATTTGCATCATGGCATCCTCTTCCATGTCTGAAAAGGAGTTTTTCAGCATTAAAAAGTTTGATGGGACAAACTTTTCTTTGTGGAAAGAACAGATAAGGGATGTGCTTATTCAAAAGAAGCAGATTAAACCCTTGGCAGGGATTGAAGCTAAGCCTGCAAATATGTCTGAGGATGATTGGAACGAGTTGGATGCATTAGCAAAGTCTACTATTAGACTTCATCTTGCAGAGTCAGTTTATTTCACAGTAGTAAATGAGCAGACTACGGAAGATTTGTGGAAGAAACTGTGTGCCACTTATGAGAAGGAAACTGCCTCTAATAAAGTTTACCTCATGAAGAGGTTGTTTGAGCTGCAGATGAAGGAAGGGGTCTCCATTGCTTCTCACTTGAATGAATTCAATATTATTTTCAGCCAGCTTCAGGCTCAGAAAATGAATTTTGATGCGGAGACTAAGGCAATATTTCTCTTATGTTCATTGCCATCCTCATGGGATACCTTCCGTACAGCTGTCAGTAACTCTGCACCTGGTGGAGTACTGAAATTTGATGAAGTTGTGGGTAGCTTGTTGGCCGAGGAGATTAGACGGAAGTCTATGGATGGCAACAAGCAGGATGCAGCCTTAAATGTGCAAAGGGGCAGATCACAGTTCAGGGGGAAGTCCCAAGAAAGAGGGAAGTCTCGTAGCAAATCAAGAGCACGGAACATTGAGTGTTACCATTGTGGCAAGAAGGGCCATATGAAAAAGGATTGCTACAAGCTGAAAAGAGAGCAAAAGGATAAGAAAAAGAATGCAAATTGGGGTGCAAATCAAAAGGAAGAGAGTCCAAGGGAGGACAAAGGAAAAGTGAAGATCGAGGAGATCAATGTAGTCACACGTGATAGTGACAATGATGTTCTCTTCATGTCTAGTTTATCTGCAGAGTTGCTTACCACTTCAGATGATGCATATTCCCAGGATTGGATTTTGGATTCTGGTGCTTCATTCCATGTTACTCCCCATAGGGAATGGTTCTCCACTTATGATAGTGGAAAGACAGGTTGTGTGCATCTTGGAAATGACTATGCATGTGACATAGTGGGAGCAGGTGACATAAAGTTTTCTTTTGCAAATGGGTCTGCATTTGTTTTGAAACATGTGAGACATGTGCCTAAGCTGACTAAGAGTCTTATTTCAGTGGGTCAGCTAGATGATGCTGGTTTTCACACCACTTTTGGCTTTCAAAGTTGGAAAATTCAAAAGGGCTCTATGCTTTTGGCTAGGGGTGCCAAGTGTGGGACTTTGTATCCCTTACATGTATCAGGGGTATTTGATCATGTTGTTGCAATAACCGAGCAGCCAAGCACTTCTTTGTGGCATTGCAGGTTGGGGCACATGAGCCAGAATGGAATGAAACTCTTATGCCGTTTGGGTTATGTACCGCATTTGAGTTTCTCTGATTTTGAATTTTGTGAGCACTGTCTCTATGGGAAGCAAACTAAATCAGCCCATAAAAGGAGGGGAAAGAAAGAGTTTGAAATGCTTGATTTGGTGCATTCAGACGTATGTGGTCCCATGCCTACACGGTCATTAGGCGGGGCCGAATACTATGTGACATTCATTGATGATGCAACTAGGAAAGTGTGGGCTTATGCTATAGCTCGGAAGAGTGATGTATTCCAGGTATTTCAGAAATGGCTGGCCTTGGTTGAGAATCAGTCAGGTAGAACGCTTAAATGCCTACGGACTGACAATGGTGGAGAGTATCTCTCTCATGACTTTCAGCATTTCTGTGATACACATGGGATTAAGAGGGAGCTCACATCCCCTCGTACTCCAGAGCAAAATCCAGTTGCAGAAAAGATGAATCGTACCATTCAAGAAAGGTTGCAATGCATGCTTTCCAATGCAAGTCTTTCTGGTGGTTTTTGGGCTGAGGCAATGAAGACTGCAGTGCATGTGATCAATAGATCTCCTAGTAAGAGTTTGGATGGTGGTATTCCTGAAGAGGCATGGAGTGGCAAGAAGCCCTCTTACTCTCATTTGCGTATATTTGGGTGTGAGGCATATGCACATGTGCCAAAAGAGCTTCGAAAGAAGCTAGATCCTAAGTCTAGGAAATGCATCTTTCTAGGTTATGGTGAAAGTGGAGAGATGGGCTATCGTCTCTGGGATCCAGAAGCAAAGAAGATCATACGCAGCCATGATGTGGTCTTCAATGAGAAGAAGATGCATAAGGCACCCATGAGGGATGTGGAAATGAGGAGAATCACTTTCCAGGATGTGAATCCACTTGCATATGTTGATAGGCAGCAAGCTGTCCATGCACCAAATGTGCAAGAAATGGTACAACCAAGTACTCCCACAGGTATACAATCAAGGGTAGATGATGGATCATCTATTGGTGGAAATGATGAGCCAAATGTGGCTGATATGCAAGTGGGACAGCAAGCTGAAATGCCCTTGAGAAGATCATCTAGAGTGTCTAAACCCCCCTGATAGGTTTGTTCCAGGGGTAGACTATGTGATGCTTACTGATTGCGGGGAGCCTTCTTGCTACAGAGAGGCTATGATGCGTGAGGATCAACGCAAGTGGAAGTATGCTATGCAATCAGAGATGAGTTCACTTATGAAGAATAAGACTTGGGACTTGGTTTCTTTGCCACATGGAAAGAAAGCATTGCCATGTAAATGGGTCTACAAAATGAAGGTCACAGGTGATGATGTGCCTAGATACAAGGCCCGTTTGGTTGCTAAAGGGTTCAAGCAAGAGAAGGGTGTGGACTTTGATGAGATATTCTCTCCAGTTGTGAAGATGACCACACTTAGATGCATGCTTGGACTAGTGGCATCAGAGGATATGGAGCTTATGCAGATGGATGTCAAGACAGCTTTCTTGCATGGGGATTTGCATGAGGAAATTTACATGGTGCAGCCGGAAGGCTTTGAAGAAAAGGGCAAAGAGCATTTAGTTTGCAAGCTGAAGAAGAGTCTCTATGGTCTTAAGCAAGCACCTAGAGAATGGTATCAGAAGTTTGATGCTTTCATTCGGTCCCAGGGTTTTAGAAGGAGTGAAATTGATCACTGCCTCTACACTAAAAGGGCTAAGGATAATAGCCTGATAATCTTGGCACTATATGTGGATGATATGCTATTGGCTAGCAAGAATACTTATGAGCTAGATGCATTAAAGGCCAAGTTGCATGAGGCCTTTGATATGAAGGATTTGGGATTTGCAGGTCATATTCTTGGTATGCGCATCACGCGTGATCGGAGTAGGAAACTCCTTTGGCTTTCACAAAAAGAGTATGTTACAAAAGTATTGCAGCGTTTCAATATGGAGGGGGGGAAGGCAGTGAGTACTCCATTGCCTCCATATGTGAAACTAAGTCATACAGATAGTCCCAAATCAGATGAGGAGAGGGCCATGATGGCCAAGGTTCCTTATGCATCAGCAGTTGGGAGTCTTATGTATGCTATGATAGCTACTAGACCAGACATTGCATTTGCAGTGGGAGTTGTTAGCCGGTATATGGCTAATCCAGGAAAGAGGCATTGGGAGGCAGTTAAGTGCATCATGAGGTACATGAAGGGTACCAAGGAGATGTGCAAATGCTTTGGTAAAGGAGACATGCGTGTACTTGGGTACACAGATTCAGACTATGCAGGGCATGTGGATAGTAGGAGATCCACTTCTGGTTATGTGTTCACCTTTGCAGGTGTTGCAGTGTCGTGGATGTCTCGCGCACAGAAGTGCGTTGCTTTGTCTACCACAGAGGCTGAGTATGTTGCAGCCACAGAGGGTTGCAAGGAGGCTATATGGCTTGATCGGCTAGTCGGAGATTTGGGGATTCATATAGGTGTACCGACATTGCATAGTGATTCCATGAGTGCTATTCAGCTAGCACGGAATCCGGTCTTTCATGCAAAGACCAAACACATTGAGGTCAGGTACCATTTCATCAGGGAGGTACTTGAGGACAAGCGCATAGAGCTTGTCAAGGTTCATACAGATGATAACCCTGCAGATATGCTGACAAAGAGTCTACCTAGTCAGCGGTTTGAGTATTGTCGTGTATTGATGGGCATTGGATAGTATGCTCACTCGTTGTTCTCCCTTAAAGGCACATTGTCCTTTAAGTGGGAGGTTGTGGGGGTTAAAGGTCACTGTGCCTTAACCCCAGTTATGTACAATACTCAAACACATATATAAATGAATGAAAAAGAAGATTAGGGTGGTTCTGCACCCACCAAAACTTGTGTGGCTCTCTGTCTCTCTCTCTCGCTCTCTCTCCTTCTTCCATTCTTGCTTCCGTTGAGAACACTCTCACATGGGTGTCAAATGCCATCAATTATATGAATTTATGATAAAGTATCTGATACAAACATGTATCAATTGCTCTTAAAAAATGAAAGCATTTGATTAATTAAATCATATGGTCACAATGCTGGGGAAGAACAAAAGTATCACTTTCATCAGTCCAAAGTTTGGTGGAGTTTTTCACAAAGAAAGCACTACTGTCTTTCCTCATTATAGCATGGGGACCATTGTAAATAGTTCTAAATCATTTTAGATCAAGAATGAAAATACTAAATTGTTTGAAATCAATTTCATAGATTTTGTGTATGGTCCCACAATAATCCAACTGTGAGGAGAGAAGATTGGTATCCGGAGCACTTGCTTGGCTATCTTGTGTGAAGTTAGCCATGATTCCACAATCATATGTGACTCTCTTTGAATCGATGCGTGCCACGTGAAAATGTCATCCATATGACCATAATGCATTGTAACTGCAAAAGAGCATCATTAAAACAATGAGGATGCATCTATTATATAGCGTATATTGCCACAAATAACTAAATTACGTCAACACGTAAGAAACTTACATACATCATACATCCAGATGAAAACTCTCGTTTGTGCTCATTTATTATCTCTCCATCGTTTTGGATTTATGTAGAGCCAGTTGTAGCCAATCAAGTGACATGGGAGTGGGGAGAAGGGCGAGATCTCGTGGATATGGTTATGCACCCCTGTGCATGACTTTGAATCTCATCCTTGCATTTATTCTTTTTGCTTTGGCCGCTTCATATCTCTCAATCCACTTATGCATCTCCTTGCTATTGAGGATATAAAAATTATTGAATTTGTCCATTTTCTCTTCACTCATCTTTCTTTCAATCCCTTTTCCTTGGGGAACCTCGCCAATGAGTCCTTGTTCTGCCAAGCCTGCGGCATATCGAGATCCATGGATGCAAGAAACTCCGTGATATATACTAATGACTCTTGCACAAGCCATCCCTCTACCATGCTTGCTTCCGGTCTTGCTCTCTGCCTTACAAATCTCTTCAAAGTTTTCATAAACCGTTCGAGAAAAAACATCCACCACCTATGAACGGTACCAACAATGGCCACCTCATCAACTATGTGCACAAGCAAGTGCACTTGAGTTGTCATAATTCTCGAGGGAAAGTGCTTCTCAAGCAAGCACATGGCTTTGATGGAGTCCACCCTAGCCTTCTCAATGCTCGATATGGAGATCTCTTTTTGAGATATTCACCTATTTCACGTGCCCGTGTAAGATTCATAATCTTTCTACAGATTATTCAACTTAAATTGAAGAAAATGTAATCAATGTGAGTTGATAGTAAGCATACCTCACAATACCATTGATCTTGAATAAAACATTTCTAACATCTTCTTGTAAGCAACCTTTCTTTTACCAGTGTCGGTATATACTAACCTTTACCAACATCGGTATATACTGGTCAATGCCTATATATTGATGCACACTTTCTGATGCTAATAATGATGTAATTACCGACCCTTTTGTCCTTTAAAAAAATATTTTTCATGTAAAATAGCTCGGTTTTTGTGTCGAAAAATGGCCTATACCTTGTAGTGTATTGTGCAGTATATCATAGAACTTGCTGTGTATCATAAATTCAATTCTAGAATGCACTAACTCTTGTCTACATAGCATAAATAGTGTAGAACATAGCAAAACCTATGCTATATAGCAGATAATTTGTTCTTTAAATGATAGTTATTGTCTAACATAGCACATAAATTTTCTATATATCATAACTATTGTTCTATAAAGCAATGACTCTACTGTACATAGCATAGCTACTGCACTACATAGAAAATTAAAGATCGTAATATATAGTAGATAATTTGTTATGTAAAGAAGAGATTTTGAAAAGTAGAGCACATAGGTTTTCATATATAATAAAATTTGTGCTATAAATCACTAACTCTACTCTACATAGCTTTTTTCACTGTCTCTCCCAAGTCCAGGTTTCAAGGTGTTAGTCACCTACAATCGTTACTCTACATAGCTTTTTTCATTGTCTCTCCCAAGTCCAGGTTTCAAGGTGTTAGTCACCTACAATCGTCTCATTTCTCATTGTAGCATAGGTTTTCACAAGTGTAGCATAGCTCCTTGGTCTGTATTCCAATGAGAGGTGTAAGATAAAGTAGATCTTACATGTGCATGGGTGACAAAGAGGGCTTGATCTCACAATAATGGATGGAGGCTATCACCTCCTTGGAGAGTTCAGGGGTTGTGGGGGTTAAAAAGGGAAATAAGGTTGACAGCAGAGCTAGCTAGAAGTTCCAAGGTTCAGAGAGGGTTGTTAAATTACACGGCGCAGCGGAACAGAAATTGAACAAACAATAGAGAGTACTCAGCAAATTGGAGATGAATAACATTTTCCTTCAATATTGATGTAGTACAGATGATGGCTCCATCCACCCGTGCACTCCCACAGTGGAGCTTAGATGGTGATCTAGACAGATACTAGGTGAAGAGCTACTAGCTGAAAGATCTCTGCTGGAAGATCTGATCTAGTACAATGGATTGGGGATGTCGCCTCTTTATAGCTAAGAGGGTGGTAGTTGGATCAATGTAGTTGGTGGAACTGACTAGTCAACCTAGTCGGTGAAGTCGACCAGTCAACCTAGCTAGTGGGTGGAACCGACTAGTCGTCCATGGAATATTCAGGGAATATTTTCTATACCGTCGACTCGAGGGCTCTCGCCTCTGAACCCCCACCAAGGGGGCCATTGGCCCGCTTGGGACCCCCCAGCTAGGGGCCAGCTAGCCCCCAGGCCCTAGCAAGAATAAGGGGCTCCCACACAATCACCTTTCTAGATACCATGAACGATCTCATTGATAGACCTCATATGACGTGCAAGTCAAGATCCATCTAGTGTCCCAGGCTCACATATGGCTTCTCCTCATATGGGGGACTTACAACTTGAGCACCTTGGACCACTGGTGGTTACCAAGAGGGTGGGGCATTGAGCATATCTAACACCCCCCCTCAATGATGACCCTGAAGCTAATCCTTCTCGAGTGCCTTGGTGAAGATATCTACTCCATTTTGCTTTGTTGGACAGTAGACCAATTCCACTATCCCGTCCTCGATCAAATCACGAACATAGTGGTACTGAATCTCTATCTGTTTTGTGCACGCATAAAACACTAGATTTCTAGCAATGGCCATGCAACTTTGATTGTCGCACCTCAGCATAGTTGCCTCATCCTCTTGCACTCCCATGTGCCATAAGATCCTCCTCAGCTACACTACTTCATAAGCAGCAGAACATGTTGCCTTGTACTCAGCCTCGATAGAAGACAATGACATTGTTGGTTGTTTCTTTCTAATCCAAGAGAAGATACCTGAACATAAAGAGAAACAATATTCAAAAACTGATAGGTCCCATTGACTAATCCAAGAGAAGATACATGAACCTAAAGAGAAATAATATTCATAAACTAATAGGTCCCAGCAAGGTCGTGGGTAGAGAAGGTGTTAAGGTTAGGGATTTCAAGTCAAGGTAGTTAAGGGGTTTTAATATTATAAGCTAGGTGGGCGGTGGCCAATGTGACATGGGTTTGTTTAAGGTTAGGTCCATTTGTTTTGAGCTGAATGGTTACATTAGAGTATAAGTAGAGGGTGGGTGTATCTTCTATAGATAATTTTCCAAAAAGATAAAAGAGGGGTTTTAATAAAAACAGTTGTACATATACATGATTAATGTTGTAAAAGTTGTAATCAACATCTTAAAATGCATGAGAAGAGGGGTGAAAATGTGAATCCTAAACAAAGTTTAGGAAGGTTAATAAGCAAATGCGTGAGTAAGCAGGGAAGGTGGTATAGAAATGTGAGGGTGTAGCCTTGAGTTGGTATGAGACCTTGCCGGACTCTACCAAGGAGGACTGGGACCAAGTGGTGGTAGCAATGAAGCAGAGATTTGGGGCAGTGGAGCCGCCAAATGCTTTGATGTTGTAGTTGGACCGGTTCTATCAAGAAGAGGGTGAGTTGGTCTTTGCATTGGCAATCCGATATGAAACTTTATGGACAAAGTATGAAAGGGCAGCTTTGCGAGTTGTGGCATCTGCATCATCGGCCCCTCAAAGTCTCTCAGGGATGGAGCACTTAAAGATGAGCAAATTTGTTATGGCTTTAGAGCCTCGTCTTCGCTCAAAAGTAATGAGTAAAGATCCAACAACATACGTGGAGGCACTTCGCAGTGCGACCAAGAAAGAAGCTTCTCTAAAGATCGAATCCTCTTTTGTGTCTTCAACAGCTTCAACTTCTAAGATGGAGGTAATGGGCACTCCTTGAGTTAAATCATAATATCTCCCAATTGCTGGCGGAGTTTGCTGATTTGAAATTGCATTTGGTTAATGCACGACAACCTAGAGCACTAAAGAGTGAAGATAGGCCTCGAGATAAGAGTGGGGTCACTTGCTATGAATGTAATGAAAAAGATCACTATCGCCCTGAGTGTCCTAGATTGGGAAAGAAAGAAGAAAAACAAGTATCCTTGTTAGAAGCTTCTTCAGGGGATGAGGAAAGAGAGGTAATGATGGCTAAATGGGGGCGTGGTAAAGCAAAAGAAGAAGAAGAAAGCAAGGAAGAAGTAGATGAGGAACATCAGGGAGAGGAACACCATAGTAAGAAAAGAAAGAAAGAAAACTCACCTCTTTTTTCTGTATTTCTCTTCCTTCTCTTTCTCCTTGTCTCCTCAATCTCCTCCTTCCCTTGTCTCCTCAATCTCCTCCCTTCAAGAAGTTGCTTTTGTAATCTCCTCTTTCCACTAACATCTTATTTGAAAAAATGGGTTGTTTTCTCTCTTTTGTAGAGCCAGTCCACTACACCGAGCAGGACATACTCTCTCTTTTGTAGGGCCAGTCCACTACACCGAGCGGGACATACTTTTTCAGATAAGTGCTTCCTCTTTTTTCCATTTATTATTTTTGTTATTTGCATTGGCCTGCAGCTAGCGCCTTAAGCGCTAGCTGCAGTGATGGGCGTAGGAACCCTCTCTTCCCCTCTCACTCTTTCCTTCTTCCCCCTTCTCTTTTTCTCCTTTTTCCCCCTTCTCTTTTTTCCCTCTTCTCTTATTCTCTCATTCCCCCTTCTCTCTTTCCCCCTCATCTCTTTTCCCTTCTCTCATTCCCCCTTCTCTCATTCTCTATTTCCGCATAAGCTCATGCATAAGCATAAGCTTCTGCGGAAACTTAAGCATAAGCTCATGCTCATGCATGAGCATAAGCGTTGCTTATGCTTATGCTTATGCATAAGCATAAGCTCATGCTTATGCTCATGCGGAAAAAGAGAAGGAGATTATGCATAAAAAGAGAAGGAGCTTATGCGGAAATAGAGAATGAGCTTATGCTTAAGTTTCCCTCTTATTCTCTTATGCTTATGCTTCTCTCATTCTCTATTTCCACATAAGCTCCTTCTCTTTTTCCGCATGAGCATAAGCATGAGCTTATGCTTATGCTTATGCTTATGCTCAAGCATAAGCATAAGCATAAGCTCATGCTTATGCTCATGCATGAGCATGAGCTTATGCTTAAGTTTCCGCATAAGCTATGCTTATGCATGAGCTTATGCGGAAATAGAGAATGAGAGAAGCTTATGCTTCTCTCATTCTCTATTTCCGCATAAGCTCCTTCTCTTTTTCCGCATGAGCTTATGCTTATGCTTATGCTTAATAAGCTCATGCATAAGCATAGCTTATGCGGAAACTTAAGCATAAGCTCATGCTCATGCATGAGCATAAGCTCATGCTTATGCTCATGCATGAGCATGAGCTTATGCTTAAGTTTCCGCATAAGCTATGCTTATGCATGAGCTTATGCGGAAATAGAGAATGAGAGAAGCTTATGCTTCTCTCCTTCTCTATTTCCGCATAAGCTCCTTCTCTTTTTCCGCATAAGCTCCTTCTCTTTTTCCGCATGAGCATAAGCATGAGCTTATGCTTCTGCTTATGCTTAAGCATGAGCTTATGCTTCTGCTTAAGCATAAGCTCATGCTTATGCTCATGCATGAGCATGAGCTTATGCTTAATTTTCCGCGAGAGAAGCTTATGCATCTCTTATTCTCTATTTCCGCATAAGCTTCTTCTCTTTTTCCACATAAGCTCCTTCTCTTTTTCCGCATGAGCATAAGCATGAGCTTATGCTCATGCATGAGCATGAGCTTATGCTTAAGTTTCCGCATAACCTATGCTTATGCATGAGCTTATGCGGAAATAGAGAATGAGAGAAGCTTATGCTTCTCTCATTCTCTATTTTCGCATAAGCTCCTTCTCTTTTTCCGCATAAGCTCCTTCCCTTTTTCCGCATGAGCATAAGCATGAGCTTATGCATAAGCATAAGCATAAGCTCATGCTTATGCTCATGCATGAGCATGAGCTTATGCTTAAGTTTCCGCATAAGCTTATGCTTATGCATGAGCTTATGCGGAAATAGAGAATGAGAGAAGCTTATGCTTCTCTCATTCTCTATTTTCGCATAAGCTCCTTCTCTTTTTCCGCATAAGCTCCTCCTTCTCTTTTTATGCATAAGCTCCTTCTCTTTTTTCGCATGAGCATGAGCTTATGCTTAAGTTTACGCATAAGCTTATGCTTATGCATGAGCTTATGCAGAAATAGAGAATGAGAGAAGCTTATGCTTCTCTCATTCTCTATTTCCGCATAAGCTCCTTCTCTTTTTCCGCATAAGCTCCTCCTTCTCTTTTTATGCATAAGCTCCTTCTCTTTTTCCGCATGAGCATAAGCATGAGCTTATGCTTATGCTTATGCTTAAGCATAAGCATAAGCATAAGCTCATGCTTATGCTCATGCATGAGCATGAGCTTATGCTTAAGTTTACGCATAAGCTTATGCTTATGCGTGAGCTTATGCGGAAATAGAGAATGAGAGAAGCTTATGCTTCTCTCATTCTCTATTTCCGCATAAGCTCACGCATAAGCATAAGCTTATGCGTAAACTTAAGCATAAGCTCATGCTCATGCATGAGCATAAGCATGAGCTTATGCTTATGCTTATGCTTAATGCATGAGCATGAGCTTATGCTTAAGTTTACGCATAAGCTTATGCTTATGCGTGAGCTTATGCGGAAATAGAGAATGAGAGAAGCTTATGCTTCTCTCATTCTCTATTTCCGAATAAGCTCCTTCTCTTTTATGCATAAGCTCCTTCTCTTTTTCCGCATGAGCCACATGAGCATAAGCATGAGCTTATGCTTATGCTTAGGCTTAAGCATAAGCATAAGCATAAGCTCATGCTTATGCTCATGCATGAGCATGAGCTTATGCTTAAGTTTACGCATAAGCTTATGCTTATGCGTGAACTTATGCGGAAATAGAGAATGAGAGAAGCTTATGCTTCTCTCACTCTATTCCCGCATAAGCTCCTTCTCTTTTTCCGCATAAGCTCCTTCTTTTTTTTCCGCATGAGCATAAGTGCATAAGCATAAGCATAAGCTCATGCTTATGCTCATGCATGAGCATGAGCTTATGCTTAAGTTTCCGCATAAGCTATGCTTATGCATGAGCTTATGCGGAAATAGAGAATGAGAGAAGCTTATGCTTCTCTCATTCTCTATTTCCGCATAAGCTCCTTCTCTTTTTATGCATAAGCTCCTTCTCTTTTTCCGCATGAGCATAAGCATGAGCTTATGCTTATGCTTATGGTTAAGCATAAGCATAAGCATAAGCTCATGCTTATGCTCATACATGAGCATGAGCTTATGCATGAGCTTATGTGGAAATAGAGAATGAGAGAAGCTTATGCGGAAACTCATTCTCTATTTCCGCATAAGCTCCTTCTCTTTTTCCGCATGAGCTTCCGCATGAGCTTATGCTTATGCTCATGAGTGAGCATGAGCTTATGCTCATGTTTTCGCATAAGCTCATGCTTATGCGTGAGCTTATGCGGAAATAGAGAATGAGAGAAGCATAAGCTCATTCTCTATTTCCGCATAAGCTCCTTCTCTATTTCCGACGCCTATGCTTTCCGCATAAGCATAAGCATAAGCTCATGCTTATGCTAATGCATGAGCATGAGCTTATGCTCAAGTTTCCGCATAAGCTCATGCTTATGCTAATGCATGACCTTATGCGGAAATAGAGAATGAGAGAAGCTTATGCAGAAACTCATTCTCTATTTCCGCATAAGCTCCTTCTCTATTTCCGATGCCTATGCTTAAGCATAAGCATAAGCATAAGCTCATGCTTATGCTCATGCATGAGCATGAGCTTATGCTTAAGTTTCTGCATAAGCTCATGCTTATGCGTGAGCTTATGCGGAAATAGAGAATGAGAGAAGCATAAGCTCATTCTCTATTTCCGCATAAGCTCATTCTCTATTTCCCACTCTATTTCCCCCTTCTCTCATTTCCCCCTTCTCTCCTTCTCTATTTTCCCTCATCTCTTTCCCCTTCTCTATTTCCCCCTTCTCTCATTCTCTATTTCCTCATTCTCATTCTTTTCTTTCCTTTCCATCTTCTTTCCCTCTTTCCTTTCCCTCTTCTTTCCTTTCCCTCTTCTTTCTTCTTGCCTATGCCTATGCCTATGAGAATGCTTATGTTTGTTTTTTTGTTTTCTGTTTTTGTGTTTGTGTCTATGTTAGACATGGGATCACGTCGCTCATCCGACGAGTACGGACAGCCTCGCAGGAGGAGAGCTCACAATCTATATGCTCCAGAGGACTTTGATTCCTCTCAGACGACTACCCTGAGGACTACCCCTGGTCCGACTCCTCTCGGACCTAGCACTGCGACTACCCCTGGTCCGACCCCTCTTCCACGTAGCACTGCGACTACCCCTCGGGGAACTCCTTTGCTAGCCACGCATGGCTTTGTCGGGAGTCTTGACGAGTTTGTAGCGCAGATGAGCGATGAGGAGGTAGCGAGATTCTTCTCTCTGCTCTCTCAGAGGACCTCCGCAATTCCTTCCCCTACACCGACGGGTGGACGTACTGCCCAGCCATCCCCTCGCGCCCCTTCGACCGCGGGATCATCACCTGCGCATGCCTCCCGCAAGGGAAGGAAGAGTAGGATGGGCGGCTCATATTGTGCTGACTCGAGAGATGTAGACGAGTCAGCACACTCATGCTCCTTTAGGTCTCCACTTGGTCCGGAGACACAGTATCAGTCAGGTCCCTTTCCCTCTCCTACTCCCACTGCTACTCCTCGCTCCAGAAGCGGTCGCGCAGCTTCCACTCCTTCAGACTCTGCTACCGTCAGTCCCCCTTACTCATCAAGGGATCTATCCTATCAAATCACATCTACAGGAGAGATAATAGAAGATAAAAAGGGCAAAGCAGTGATGGCCGCCATGAGGAGGTTGATGAGTCATCACTTCAAGAGCGGCATAAATACCGATTGGCGGTATCAAGATGCCCAAAAGAAGCAGGCGGTGATCGATGAGTTAAAACAAAGATACCCTAATCCGCCAAATGTGGAGTTTAATGACAATTATATGCTCGAGCGCATGGGTTTGGTCCTAAAGCATCGTAGATCAACCTTGAGTACTTCCATTACAAAGGGGTTGGCTAAACCCAGCTGGGCAGACAAAGCTGATTGGAAGTACTTCAAGAAGCAACATAGGGACCATCCCGAAATGTTCGAGGGTCAGAGGAGGGCTGCAAAGAGATGGCTGGACGTCGTAGGTACTTCTCACTTTGGTGCAGGCGGACGGTATGCGTTCGAGGCAACCGTGGTAAGTCTACTTCTTCCCATTTAATGTATTGTTCTATTTGTTTTACTTACATATTACATGCACTTTAGCTAACTCTAACTCTCGTAAATTGGATCCACAGCAAGCTACGATGGGTCGTCTTCCTAGGAGATGCAGAGACGCGGCGCGCATTTCGGATAGGAACAAAGTCGTGGTTCATTGAGCAAGAGGCAATGGGAGCGACAGTCAATTGGGCTGAGGTGGCTGCTCGCATGGTATAAGTTTACTCCTACTTGTAATCTCACTTTTTAATTTAATTTCCAATCTAATTTTCGATTTATATGGTTCACTCTTAGGGTCAAAGCTCAAGCGTCCCATCATCGGAGGCGAGTGATCAACAGGGGCAAGGATCCGACGCAGGTGCCAAGGACAAGGGAGAAGACGCAGGTGTCGAGGACCAAGGAACAGGCCAACAAGACAAAGATGATTTGGATTCGGATGAGTAGTGGTAGTAGCATTTTGTATATCCACTCGTTTGAGCAATTTTGTATCGCCCTTTCACAGGGTAATTTTGTTACAAACACTGTTGTATATGTCCGACATGTATATGCATTTTTTACTCATCATTTCACAAGAACAATTTTGTATCACCCTGCAAGCAAGGGAAATTTTGTTATAAAAAACTTTCTTTTGTAATTACAAAAAAAAAAAAGAATTAGTGGGGCTAAACAGGGCCAAAAGGAAGCCCTGTTTAGCCCCACTAACCCTTTTTTTTAACTTCTGTTAATCGTCACTATATAGCAACGTTTACCAGTGTCGCTATATAGCGACGATTATCAATGTCGCTATATAGCGACGTTTGCATCGTCGCTATATAGCGACGTTTGCATCGTCGCTATATAGCGACGTTTGCCAGCGTCGCTATATAGCGATGCTTTATAGCGACGCTCCTTTTCCGACGATTTTAGCGACTTTTATAGCGACCTTTGCGCCCGTGAAAAAAAAAATTTAATGTAAAAAGCGTCGATATTTCCATCGGAAAATGGCTTATGCCTTGTAGTGTCTCTCTCTCTCTCTCTCTCTCTCACACACACATACACACACACACACACACACACACACAAACACACAATTTCTTTATTCTTACACATAATTAATTACACACACACACACACACAATTTATACATCTAGCTACCCCACTTTCTTAATGATATGATTCCTTTTTGGGAATTAATAGTAATTTGGTTTATGTTGGAATTTTGCTCCCACTCTTGTTAAAATTTACACATTTTCCCCCCCCTATTATCGCTTTTTTCTTTCCACCCCCATCCACCTTTTTTTCTTTTCTTAAGCTTTAACCATTTTATGCTAAGATGCTAGTTTGGTGAAGAATTATGTATAAGATGAGCATTATAGTCCTTTTGGGTTTGAGGAGTATATTCATAAGTTTTGTGTGAACCTCACTTATTAATTTTCCACAATGAATTTTCGCAAGCACTTTTAAGCTTTATTGAAGAAGATGATCAAATACTTTTAGGTGAACGTACGATACTAGAGTACGATGATGATATAGGAGATCAACTCGGTATAGAGTTGGAGATAGACTTGCTTGGCGCCTTAGTCTTGGCTCAAGATGAAACAGTTGATGTAAACACAACAAGACAAAACACCCATAGACGCGCGCACAGACGCGTTTCATGAATTAAATAAAAAACTTACGGGCGCGTCTATTTGCGCATCAGGAGACCCGCGTCTAATTGCACGTCTATATATCATACTTACGCGCGTATAGACGTGCTTATACACGCGTAAATAGACGCGCATATAAACGCTTTGATAGACGCACGTATAGACGCAAGTCGAACAGACAGACGCGAATATAAACGTGTTTTTAAACGCACTGATAGACGCGCCTTTAAAAAAAAAAAAAATTTACAGAATACTGTGTATGTTGTGTATGCTATATAGTTACAAGAATCCCATATCCACATTCTGTAATTCAATTCTTACAGCCAACCGCATTTTAATTACAATTCCAAATAAAATATTACAACTCCAAAACGCAATAAAATTGAAAGCTCAAAAAGTGCTTGTATATACATGTAGCACGAAGCTAAACCACGTCATGTGGCTCCAAGTACAAAAAATAAGGAAGCTAAGCCATGTCATGTGGCTTCAAGTACAAAAAATAAGAGGAGTCTATATACAAGAGGCACGAAGCCAAGCCAATGGCTTTAAGTACAAAAAGGAATAGTAGCACTACTTCTACGACTAATCCTCGTTGCCTTCCACGCTCCCTTCTGCGCTGCCTTCTGCGCTCCCTTCTGCACCTCCTTCCTCGTCTTCCTCGTCGTCTTGTGCAGGGGCGCCCTGTAAACAAGGGACAACATAGAACAATGTATGAAAAATCAAATCTTTACTTGTAATTTTGGCATTATTTAATTACTTTCAAATACCTCAGGGGCATGTCCAGTAGCTCGGGTATACTGCTCCTCAGTAATCAACCCGTCATCATAGAAGTGCCTCCATGTATCTCCTCTGCGATGGTGGCGGTGGTAAGCTGTCTCCACTGAAGTAGGGTATCTGCCCACGATCTCAAGCTGCATGACCGCGATACACTTTGTGGAGGGATAAGTACAAAGAAACAACCAACCTCCTAATAAACTACATAAGCAATATAATTTGAGATCGATACTTACAAATTGGGCCTCCCATGATTCAACACCCCCTGCTCCAAAATGCTCGCTTCCATACTCCTCCATCTGGATCCTCCGTGCCTCCACGTGCTGCAGACTGGGCTCCTCCCTCGCTGACTTCATTGCCTTCTTCCACTCACGCTTCTGAGCGGTGTGGGGCGGGCCCCTTGGAGGTTGACCTGCCTCAAGTCTGGCAAGCTCCGCTAGTGCCTGCCTCTTAAGGGAAGATCTTTTATTGCTAAGCATCGTAACAATCTTTGACTTCCCCCATTTATCTGTGAACTGGCGATTGGGGGGGTTAGGATACCTAGAGCGAACAGTAGCGAGGATCTCATCAGCCAACCTCTTTGGGTGGTCTTTATAGTGGATAAAGCAATCTCTGTAATTGTTAGCAATTACAGAGTGCATGAAGGCCATTATATCCTTCCCCCGCGCATCCATCAAGATGCCTCCTGTCTGGGTGATGTCATAATAAATCGTACCATCACCCAGAGGCACGTCTAAATCATCGGAATCATCATCCTCCTCACCGCCACATGGCCCAAAGCACTGTGCCATGCATCCGCCACCGCTCTCCCTGCTACTACGCCTGCCACCCTGTCGTGTCGAGCTCGTACGTTGGCCACTCGTAGCTGGGGACTGCGCGGGACTACGCTGACCACTCGTAGCTAGAGAACCGAGTCTCGACGGCTGGGGAGTACGTCGACGGGTCGCTGAGGCAGAAGGACCTCTTGAAGGCATGGGGGAAGGGGCATAAGACGGGATGGCAGAAGGGACATAAGACGGCATGGGGGAAGGGGCATAAGACGGTACGGGGGAAGGGGCATAAGATGGCTGTGCGGACTCCGCTGGGGTGATCTCAGGCAGTGTGGGGTGGCTCGGAGTCTGTACTGCCGACTCCTGGGGAGTGTTAAAGGTACCCGTCATGTACCCGTATAACTCCGCAGGACTAGGAGGGTGCCCTAAAATATTATATAAATCCTTCCATATCGATTCACGCGGATCAGGTGAGCTAGAAGCACTTCCTCCCCACATGTTAAACTGGAAAAAAATAAACAAATCTATTACTTTGGGAGCTGAGAAGAAAGGGGAAAAAAAAAAAGAGGCTCTGTCAGAGCGCGTCTATAGACCCGTCTAATTTCGCATCTATAAACGCGTCTAACAGAGCATTTAACAATTCAAGTAAAAGCGCGTCTAACAGTCCGTTCATCAATCCGTCTAACTGTGCGTTAAAAAGCGCGTCTATCACCGCCTCTAACAATCCGTCCAAACATCCGTCTAACAGCGCGTCTAACAATTCGTTTAACACTCCGTTTAACATAGCGTCTGTGTAAGCGTCTATATACGTGTCTGTGTGTGTCTGTAACAAGCCAGACGCGCATATAGACGTGCCTATAGACGCGCGTTTAGACGCGCCCTCAGACGCCTCTATACACGCGCTCCGACAGTCGAGAATACTCAAAAGCCAAAAAGGACGTTTTGCCTAACAAAAGAACGTGTCGCTCATACCTAGATGCTGCGTTTCATGGATGCGAAAAAGTACAAAACTAGAAAGAGCAAGCAAGAACAACTTCAAAAGGACTTACTTGGAAAAAGGTATGGAAGGATCTTTCTTTTCCAAACTTGTTTCTTCTCCTTGTTTGTACTCCTCCTCTTCTTTAGGCTTGGAAGCAAGCTGTGTAGGTACGGTCCCTTTGTCTTGAGTGAAAGCTTGGAACTGGGTATGGGAGGCTCTCTCTTAAGCTTCGAATCTATAGAACTGCTAATAAAGAAGGAAGAAAGCCGCTCACGAAGTTTAAGTAATCAAAAGAAAAGCAAAGCGAGCGGCGCACTGAAAAGTAGGTTCAAAAGTCGCGGGTATAGTCACGTCTATTAGCGCGTCTATAGTCGCGTCTATTAGCGTGTCTACAGGCGCGTTTAAATACACATAGTAGACGGGCATTTAGACGCGCAATTACACGCGATATTAGACGCGGTGATAGACGCAACACAGAGTTTTTAAGTTAAGCATTTGAAGAAGAGCAAATTTGGTGGGTTGTTTGTTTGTAGGATGTCTCCATCTTCAACAAGCAACTCCAGTGAGGATGAATCCCTCCGTATCCACCATCGCGAAATGTGGTTGAAGCAAAAAATCAAATGTCTGTGTGATCGATGTCGAGGAAACATGTATCGTGCACGCAGGATTACGCTCAATCATATCTCAAAGTATGGAGAATGGGATGTGACCGTAAACAGGGTAAGGATTTGTAAGTTAAGGTTGATTGAGATACCTATGGGTGTTCATATGTTTGAGTTATAATGATCCCGTTTTAATTTGATACAGGATGCAGTGCCACACCCGCACATGTTACCCTATGCCCGTCGTGAGGAGGCGAAGCGTCGGCGATATGAGGTGGGATCTTCAGGAGGGACCGTTACGGATGCATGGAGTGATGGTGATAGTAGCCCTCCACCATTACCTCATGAAGCCGTGGAGGAGGAGGTGTTTGATGATATGGTGCGGGATTTATATGTCCATCAAGGGAGGGATAATAGCATGGAGCAGGATGATCTTTTTACCGTAGCATCGACTCCACTGTTTGAGGGGTGCACATTCTCTGTTCTACGTGCCTCCCTTGAGTTGCTAAACTTGCAAACCATCTATGGATGGAGCAATGCAAGTTTGAATGCATTACTCAAGTAAGCTTTAAAGTCGATTTTGCAAACATGGTGAATTATGCTAGTGGGTCAATTACTCGAATGCTTTTCCTCATTTATGGTCTTCACGTGCAGGCTATTGTGTAAAATGCTTCCAAGGGAGAATAAATTACCGATCTCAAGAGATATGGCAAGGCAACATGTGACCTCTCTTGGAGGATTAGATTACAAGCGCATCCATGCATGTGTCAACGATTGCGTTTTGTTTCGTGGACTACATAAGGATGCAAGAGAGTGTCCTACTTGTGGAGAGGCAAGATATAGAGCAGATCTCAAAACCTTGGACGTGCCTCGTAAGGTATTGCGACATTTTCCCATAATCCCTCGCATCCACATATGTTCAAGTGCAAATCTATTGCAGAGCTCATGTCATGGCATTCCTCCCATCGATCAACCGATGGCAAGTGGAGAACTCCCGCGGACTCTCCTGCGTGGAAGCATATTGAAGACACATGGCCAAGCTTCAAGGAAGAACCTAGGAGCTTGAGACTTGAATTGGGTATGGACGGGGTGTGAACCCATTTGGTCTCAAAAGCACGTCTTACAGTGTATGGCCAGTGGTATTGGTGAATTACAATCTTCCACCCTCTATGGCTATTAAGAAAGGACATGTCATGCTGTCCCTTCTAATTCTAGGGAAACATAAAGTCAAAAACCCTGATGTTTATTTGGAGCCTTTGATTGATGAGCTAGAGATACTTTGGAGAGGTATCGAGGTGCATGATGTGAGCAGGCCTCCCTCATCACGAGACTTCAACTGCAAACTTCAACTGCAAAGCAGTCTTGATGTGGACGATGCATGACTTCCCAGGCTATGGCGAGTGTTCAGGTAAGCATTGCATTTTTTAATTATAAATAGGCAAGGACGTGGCACCCTAAACCCACCTTCCACTCTTAATTGCATCTATTGTTTCAGGTCTCACTACATCGGGTTACCATGCATGTCCTGTTTGTGGTCCTTCGCTAGTTGCCTCACGGGCAGACGCATTGAATAAGGTCATCTATGAGAATCACCATCGATTTCTCCCACCTGATCATCCTAGATATGTTGCCCCTTGGAATGAAGTCCTCCCACAATCACTCACCACGGGAGATTGGATGAGAATTTGGGACGGTTCCACGACTCCTCCACCACTTGGCATGAGCCCGTAAGGATTTGTAACTATTGGCTGGAAGTAAAGATTGGCTATATTGGTTGAAAGTGAGGATTGCACGTTAACACTTTATTTTGTTTAGATACTCCATCTTTTATCGTTTACCATATTGGTCCCACCTCAAGATCAATCACCTGCTCGATCCCATGCATATCTTCAAGAATGTGGCATCTACCATTTGGGAGCATTTGAATGGGACACGAGATTCGGCAGGCATAAGGGAGGATCTACGTACCACAGGGAGGATGCATGAAGCTTGGCCTCAAGAGAGACCAAATGGGTGTGCTTTTTTACCTCGTGCACCGTGGATGTTATCAAAGCTAGAGATGGCGACGGTGAAGCGCGCTATTACTACAATTCGTACTCCCACTGGATGCATGAGGTGTTTGAAGGGAGCCTTTACAAAGAGCAAGAAAAGAGGTGTAGAGCAATTATATGGCTTGAAATCTCATGATTGGCACAAGATGCTCCAAGTAAGTATTTTATATGCATAATATCTTTTTCCTTTCAAATTTGTGAGTGAATAGCTATAAGCAACTAATCAACCACCTCCTCGCGGGTTCAGTTCATACTACCTACTAGCATTTCACGTAGTGCATCAAAGGACGTGAGAGATTGTATTTACAAGATGGGCGAGCTTATGAGGTATGTGAGCTCAAAGGAAATAGATCCCACCACACTTGAGAATGCTCAAGTTATGTCAGTGGAGGCGGTTTGTTTAGTAGAGGAGACATTTCCACGTTCTATTCTCACAAGCCAACTACATCTCATAGTGCATTTGGTGGATGAGATTGCTATATGCGGTACTATACATGCACGATGGTTGTTCTTCCTCGAGCGCTTCATGAAGACCTTGAAAGGCTTCGTGAGACAAAATGCAAGACCCGAAGGTAGCATGGCCGAGGGTTGGTTGGTACAAGAGTCACTTGTATATATTTCTGAGTTTCTTGTTGATGTGGATAGCTCTCTCCCACGACTATGGAGAGATGATGAAGACCTAAGGATGACCTCTATTGTGCCTCAAGGAAAAGGACGCAACAAAGTAATAGACACGAAGTTGCGTAATAGTATCAACCTCTTTTGCGTGCTTAATAGTGATGTGATGAAAAGATGGGTGACAAGATACGAGGATGCAAAGGCAAGAAGACAAGAAGAAAGGGCCCTCTTTCGTACACACCACGGATCTCGTGTCCCATACCCTCAGCGTCTAAGAGCACTTCCAAAGGAGAAAGCAGAGAAAGACGAGGGGATGCATATCACAATGGAAGAATGGGAGTATGCTAGGGGATGCATGAGCAAGGTCGGTATATAGAATCTTATGCATAAGTTAGGAGGTTTTTATAATTTAGATTGCTTATTTAATTGATTTTTTCTTGGTGTAGTACACTATGTTCAATGGTATATGGTGTGAGGGCAAGCATTTTCGAACACAACGGATTGATGATAAGAGAAACACACAAGATTGCGGCGTCATTGCTAGCTTTGAGGGAGCCAATGGAGTCATGGATGATTATTGTGGCATAATCCAAGATATCATTATGCTTGACTTTCGACGCTTCTTTGTGTATGTTTTGGATGTAAAGTGGTTTAAGGACGTGGTGGAAAGAGGCCCTAATGCAACAATCAAACGCCATGCAAGTGGCTTTGTAACTATTGACTCCACAAAGTTTTGGCAAAGTAGGAAGGACACACTAATACTACCGCAATGTGAACAGGTACTGTGCACACACATAAAAATACTCGCTTTTAAATATTTGATGCAAGAAAAGTAACATGAGTGTATTTGTGTTTGAATTAGGTTGTCTATCAACCAATGGTGGATAATAATAGGTGGTGGCATGTCATACCTATTATGCCACGTTCCAAAGTGATGTATAGTACATTTACTAATATGGAGCGTATGGAGGATGATCATGGCCATGGACGTGATGATGACCGTGATACAAGAGAGGAGGATGATCATGAGATAGGAGATATAGATATTGAGGCCGGCATTACCCGTGAGGACGAGCCTACCATTGGAGATCTTGATTTCGATGAGCACATGAGTGGCACAAGTAGTAGTGGGTTGAATGTATTTGTAGATCTAAACACTTGTTTGGATTTTGAAGTAGATAGTTTGGCAAGGGTTGATCTCATTGAGGATGAGATTGAACCGTAGCCCCACAATTGATATTGGCAAAACTATTTTACATATTGTCTCATTCTCCTCATTTCCCTTAATTCTTGTATATGTGGGCTTGCAAAAAATTATGTGCTTTGGTAATCATGGGCAATGTTTGGAAAGCAATGATGCACACCAAAATCTCACTTTCTGTATTCTCTGGAGCGCGTCTAACAACGCATCTAAATGCGTGTCTAATTCTCAGTGTAAACGCGCAAATAAACGCGCAAATACACGCGCAAATAGACGTGCTAATAAACGGGATGTTAGACGGGCCCGTATTTTCTCAGGTCTAACACGCAAATAAACGCGGTGATTGACGTGCAAATAGACGAGCATTTAGCCGCGCTAATAGACGCGCCCGTAATTTCTCTACTAGAGCAACGCCTATAGACGCGCCCGCTATTTTACGCGTCTACCAAGCGCGTCTATAGTTGCTTTGTGTTGTTGTGAAATGCTCTTATTTAATTTTTCTCATCTCAAACTTGGACATGAATATATGAGCTTCAAAGGCTTGATGTACATACTCTCATTTTTTTATTCTCTATGAGCTCAAACATGTATGAAAATTTAAAAAATTTTGTCATTAGAAAAAACTAACTTTTAAGGCCTTTAAAAAAAAAAAAACCTCTCTGTAAAAACGTCGCTATAATATTTTGTCTCAGTGTCGCTATATAGCGACTTTTAAAAGTCACTATATAGCGACTTTTAAGAAAGTCGCTATATAGCGACTTTTAGCAAAAGTCGCTATATAGCGACAATTTACGAAACCCGATTTTCATACCGATGATTAACGCTAAGCGGGCGCTAAACGTCGGTACGTAAACATCGCAATAGGATCCATGTGTAGTAGTGAGAGAGCCTTTGAGATAACAAGAGACACACAGGCATGGAGTGAGGGAGGAACCTATGCAAGATAACGACTGGGAGCTAGTGAGACAATGAGAGAGAGAGAGAGAGAGAGAGAGAGAGAGAGCCTTTGAGATAACAAGAGACACTCTAGATAAGGAGAGACGTGTAGAGAGAGAGCGTGCTACTGGAGGGAGAGATTGAAATAAGAAGTCCTTGTAGTGCGGGGGACATATGATCGCAAGCAACATTGCTATGCTATATAAAAAATCCTTGATGTGCACGAAAGGATTTTGAATCGCAAGCAACACTGCTATACTATTTAGTACTATATGTGTTCTTAGAACTCCACCTTTTTTTGCCAAAAGGAGTACTTTTTACATAGTTCATCGTAGAGTGCACCCACCCAAAACATCATCTATCTTACCAAACAAAAGAAGTGGGTAGGGGGTACTAATGATCTAGAGACCTGGTGAGGTAACGATTGGATGGTGTGCATACCAAAAAAACAAACCAAAGAAAAAAAGAAAAGCTCAAGGTTTACGTAGGTTCCGAGGGCGGTCACTAAGAAATATGTAAGATAGCAAGTGTGATCAATAAAAGGTCTGTATATAGGTTGTAAAAATATGTAGGTAGGGGGTTTATTTAATAACCGTTGATCCCACATGCTATAAGGTGTTTTTATAAGGTGGCCCCCCAAGACGTAGGTTTAGTTTAAAGCATATTCCCCTTCCTTCCTTCCTTCCTATTCCCTTTCATGAAGCAATAACCGCCTTCCCAATAGTTGCCTTCTCATGCAAAAATGTGCACTCTGTGCATGTTCTCACCATGATGGTTGTTGATCATTCTCTAAAATCGTCTACATGCTTGATTATTTCACCTCCAGGTCCATAACCATCCTTCTTTTGATCACATTCTTCTTTTATTATTCACAAACTTGATCGTATGCAATATTTCTATTCTAGATTCCTACAACGTTACGATTTCTACGCGATCCTCCTCAGTCCAATGATGCAAGCGTCAAATCTTATCATCCATGGGGCTCCCAAAATAGTGTTCCATGCTTAGCTTCTAATGCTTCAACAGGTTTAATATCACATGGTTTTGAGAGTCGCGGTTCTCAACCTATTGGAAACTGATGTATTTCTCGACGTCAGAATCGCATTCTAGTTGTTTGAAGAATCTGTCAAGCTGGGAAGGTGTAGTGCATATTACAACCCACTTCATCTCTTTGTGAAGGTTAGCCTTCGTCTAGGGACTATGAGTACAATAGGCAATGAACGGTGGATGGACAAAAGCACTAGAGCCTAAACCGCCTTCACAGCCACCCTCATCCACATTTGAAACAAGTGAACAACACCATCAGAAGGTAAAAGACATTCATTCAATATTCTTGTCTCTGCACACCTCTACATACAACTCATACTCTGGCCACATTCCCTCCGGAAGCCAAACAACCTCAGAAAAAAACCCAATGGACTATACAGTTCAAGTCAATCTCTCCTACTAACTAAGATCAAAGCTCATAAAATACATAGAAGACCCATGAAATATAAATTCCAAGAAAATAACAACTTCAGAACTGCATAACTGCCATGCAAAAGTATGCAGATGAGACTAGATGAGCACTGCAAGCACTGAGATATTGTGAACCATTGTGAAGAAAGAATCTCTACTAATGAAAACATTGAGAGTTGGGAAACAAGAGAAGAAGGCATACTTGCTAATGAAAACATTGTGAGCTAGGAAACAAGACAATGCCGACAAAATTTGGTTGATGAAGGGTGAAGGATGTCGATTTACAACAGAATCTACAAGCAAAATGCTCAAATTTGCAATGGATTGATTGAAAAACTGTTGATGAATGGGAAGATGGCGATTCAGGAGCAGAATCTACCCTGAAAATGCTCAACTTTGCAAAGCGTGTTGTGGTGATGAACGTTTCAACTATCAAGTCACGTTTCGATGATCTTCTTGAAACTCAATTTTCCATTAAAGGTTGCCAGTATCAAAGAAAGGGGTATCAAGAGAGAAATGGGGCATTGGGTGTGGCCACTTGACCGGGAGGATACGGTTCACAGCACCACAAAAATGGGACCCAAACCCGTGGGTTTGAGTACTCGTATATCTTAAAGCACATGCAAATGGAAAAGAACCAATGCATGAAGCTAAATGCAACTATAATGGGAGAAAATACAACTTCAAAACCCAACGGTAGTATGCAAATCCATGAAAGAAACACATGATATTACATGAGACTTCAACAAATCCATGAAAGAAATGCATGATATTACATGAGACTTCAACAAATGCATGATATTACATGAGTCTAATGCCTCCAGAAATAATTTATTTGAAAAACATTAGTCAAAATCTCTCTCTCTCTCTCTCTCTCTCTCCCTCCCCCCCCAACCTCCATTGTTTTACAAAAAACAAAAGTAATATTAAAAAATATTCTCTCTATATGTAATTCTTTTAATAATGTTGATTCAATTTTGGAGGCCCTAAAGAGAGAGAGGATGTTTCACTAATATTTTTCCCTTTCTAGTTAGATAATGGTACATATGCACTTGCATGTATGCCATATTCTTAAAGAATATGCGAATGAAAAAGAATATATGCATGAAACTACATACAATTGCAATGGGAGTAAATGCAACTACTAGGCCCATTATGCAAATTCCATGAAAGAAATGCATGATATTAAATTAGATTTCAACAAATGCATTGAAACAAAAGTGTGCATGAAAGTACATGCAAATCCAACGAACGTGTTCATGAAATCACATGCAAATGCAATGATGCACATGCATGGAAGGCATAAGGTACGCTCGGTTTATTTGCAAAAAGGAGACTTCTATTTAACTATGAATGAAACTCTAAGAGGGAGAGAATGCGCAACATTGTGTGCTTAACTTGTGGTCCAAAGTTGTAAATTCACCGATCTGACAGCCGATAAACACGACAACCTGAGATGGCCGAAGAAAGCCGGATTGACCAGTTACAACAACAACGCCCTTCTAATAAAGCCGGCGAGGTCATCAATCAATCCGGAGGACGCATCGCCTTGATCGAAGTTTTTGTCGTGCAAGCCGATTACATTCTATGTTTTCACAATTAATTGGCCTCGTCTGAGTATCCAACAATAAACTGAGGAAAGAAACAAAGCATATCCAAAAATAAACAGAGGAAAGAAACAAAGCATATCCAGCGGTTAGCCGAATCAATGAGAAAACAATCAGTTCCAATAACGGCCAGATGAGAAACTGGTTACGGGAGTTCGAACTCTGGGTGATCTCGAAGTATCCGGGGATCCAGTATTTATACGTCGCTGCAGCATCAATGCAGAACCACAGTTCTCTTTTCTGGCTCGAACTAGAGCCAGCATTATTAGACAACAATTTAGGTATAGTGCATGAATTTGATAGCTCTAATCATTTCCTCAATGTCTGCATGGAAACCTGATTGTTGTATAGGAGAGTCGAGTTGTGGAATCTTCATTAGTTAGACTATCCTGTTCGATATGATAACAGAGTTCAAATGGTGCTCGTTTGTTCTAACTCCTAGATTGTTTACTCTGTGCAGGCTTTGCTTGAAAAAGAATATGGCCACCCCAGCAAGCTCCATTTACGTTTGCGGATTGCTCCTCATCCTTGCTTGTGCAGGGCGGCTCGTGAAAGCCCGCGACGTGGAGCTCCTCACCGACTTCTCGGTGCCACCCAACGTTAATGCCAGTACCCTCACTGGCTCCTTCTTTACCTTCACAGGATTTCGCGGAGGGGCACACGCTCCTAAAGGCTCCTTCAAGCCCATCAAGGCCTTCGTGGATGCCTTCCCTGCCCTCAACGGCCTCGGCATCTCCGCAGCCTTCCTAGAGTTCCAGCCGGGCTCCCTGAACCCTCCCCACACTCATCCCCGGGGCACCGAGTTGCTCTACGTGCTCGATGGCACTCTCATTGTCGGCTTGGTGGACAGCACCAACAAGATGTTCAATCAGACGCTGCAGAAGGGAGATCTATTCGTTTTCCCGCAGGGTCTGGTGCATTTCCAGATGAACCCGAGCTCGAGCATGGAGGCACATGCACTGGCATCCTTCGGCAGCGCCAGTCCCGGCTTGATAGCTCTTCCACAGGAATTGTTCGGAACCGGCATTCCGGAAGCTGTGTTAGACAAAGCCTTCCAGGTTCCCGATTCAGTCGTGAAGAAGCTCGAATCCCCGTTTTCCACAAAGAACTAGCTTTCATTAGCTGCCCACCCAATAATACTCGGCTCTTGGTTTCGAATTAATGTACTCTTCTCTAAAGTTGGCTTCTTGAAAGCCTCCGCCTTAGTGTTTTGATTTGTACCATCTATTATGGAGCTGCCTTCTCCTCTTATGGTCATAAGCGAAAGCGCCAAGGGAGGCCTGCAAGCGATTGGTAGTAATCGAGAGCCTAGTAGGCTGACAGAGGCACTTTCCCACACGTCAAGGTTAGCCCTGACGGTGCAATATCGTGATAGCTTATCAAGGGACGATGTTCTGTCGGGTTGTGGAATCGATATAGCCGATCCAGGCGATTTTGACTCCGAGTGGCAACCTTGATGGTTTTCAATAATATATAATTATGTTGGTTTCCACATTTTCACTTATTATAAGGACACGCGTTGCTTGCTTGGACAAAGAATCCCTACTACAAAAGAGTTTGTTCGGTCAAGATTTAAAGCTTTGCCTTCTTTTATACCTATAGAAGTTGCCATGTTCTTTATAACATAGGCATGCGCATATAGATGAGCTAATAGACACTCTGCAGAAAATTAATAAAACAACAAGACACGCTTATAGCAACGCTAATAGACGCGCTTGTAGACGCTCGGCATAAATTTAAAAAAAAACAAAATGCCGTGTGGTTACAGGAATCCATTTCTACAGTGTGCAATGGAATTCCTACATCCAACAGCATTTTAAGTTGCATGATTAATCCGCGCATGTCTCTAGCTATTAGTAATTCGTTATGTATTATTAAATGAGTTAAGGGAGGAAGTATTGGAATTTGAAGTACATATATTATTAAACGATCATATACAAGCCGACGATTACAATTCTAAATAAAACATTACAACTCCAAAACATTTACATCACAAAGCATTCATTGATAAAAGATTGCACAAGGAAATTGAATGCCAAAAAATTAAGAGGAGTATATTAATTTATAGCCCAAAAAGTGTTTGTATATACATATAGCACGAAGCCAAGCCACCTGTGGCTTCAAGTACAAAAAAGAATACTTGCTAGGTGGCACTACTTCTAGCACTACTTCTATGACTAATTGGAGGCATCCTCGTCCTCGCTCCCGTCACCGCTCTCGCCACCCTCGATGTTGAGAGGAAGAGAAAGAGGGGAGAGACGGACACAAGAGTTGTGTTGAGAGGAAGAGAAAGAGGAGAGAGACTGACACAAGAGTTGATCCCAAGAAAAGGCCTCAATATCTGTATCTCCTATCTCATGATCATCCTCCTCTCTCGTATCACGATCATCATCACCTCCATGGCCATGTACTATACATCACTTTGGAACATGGCATAATAGGTATGACATAAAGCTTACTTGAGTAATGCATTCAAACTTGCATTGCTCCATCCATAGATGGTTTGCAAGTTTAGTAACTCAAGGAAGGCACGTAGAACAGAGAATGTGCACCCCTCAAACAGTGGAGTCGATGCTGCAGTAAAAAGATCGTCTTGCTCCATGCTATCATCCCTCCCTTCGGATTGATGGACATATAAATCCCGCACCATATCATCAAACACCTCCTCCTCCACGGCTTCATGAGGTAATGGCGGAGGGCTACTATCACCATCACTCCATGCATCCCTAACAGTCCATCCTGAAGATCCCACCTCATATCGCCGACGCTTCGCCTCCTCATGACGGGCATAGGACAACATATGCAGGTGTGGCACTACATCCTGTATCAAATTAAAACGGGATCATAACAGTCCATCCTGAAGATCCCACCTCATATCGCCGATGCTTCGCCTCCTCATGACGGGCATAGGACAACATATGCGGGTGTGGCATTACATCCTGTATCAAATTAAAACGGGATCATAACTCAAACATATGAACACCCATAGGTATCTCAATCAACCTTAACTCTTAACACTTACCATGTTTACGGTCGCATCCCATTCTCCATACTTTGAGATGTGATTGAGTGTAATCCTACGTGCACGATACATGTTTTCTCAACATCGATCACACATACATTTGATTTTTTGCTCCAACCACATTTCGTGATGGTGGATGCGGAGGGATTCATCCTCACTGGAGCTACTTGTTGAAGATGAAGACATCCTACAAATAAACAACCCAAAAATTTTGCTCTTGTATCAAATATTTAATCTTAAAACTCTGTGGCACGTCTAATACCGTGTCTAAAATCGCATCTGTTCTATGGTGTGCATCTATAGGCGCATCTAAACCGTGTTGTAGACTTGTAATTAGACATGCATTTAGACACATATATAGACGTGCAATTAGACGCACTTATAGATGCAATTTTCAAACCTACTTTTAGCGTGCTTGCTTTTCTTCACATACATTTTGCATCGCGTGGCTTGCTTTGCTATTAACAGACACAGTTCCAAGCATCCACACTTATCTCCAAGCACCCACACTTATCTCCAGGCTTACACAATCATCTCCAAGCACACAAGAGAAGAGGGTGAATAAGGAAGAGAAGAAAGAGAAGCAAAGGGTGAACAAGGAAGAGAAGAAAGAGAAGCAGCTTTGAAGAAGGACAAGAAGCTTCCATACCTCTATCCAACTCTATCCAAGGTAAGTCTCTTTATAGTTGATCTTCTTTGAAAGTTGCTCTTTTTGGATTCGTCCTTTGTCATATCCAAGAAAAGAATGTTTTTGGTACTAGTGTTGTGCTTTTGTGTCGGGTGCATGTCCTTTTCGAGTTTTTAGAATAGTCCATCTGTCAGAGCGTGTCTATAGATGCATCTGAGAGCACGTCTATGATGCATCTACTCTGTTTTTGAAAACAAATAGTTGTGTCTATAGACACGCTGTTATATACGAAGATAGACACGCTCTATTATTTTTCCCTGGCCTGGCCTTCCCTTCCCTTCCCTTCCCTTCCCTTCCCTTCCCTTTCCTTTCCTTTCTCTTTGCTCTTCCCTTTCCCTTTCCACTTCCACTTCCAAGAAAAGGATTGCATATTGAATGATGGAAATACGTGATTGCATGAATGAAGAAAGGGATTGCATGAATGATGGAAAGGGATTGCACGATTGAAGAAGGGGATTGCATGAATGATGGAAAGGGAAAGCATGATTGAAAAAAGGGATTGCACTCTATATTTTCCTCTCTTTTTCCTTTTCTCTTTTATCCTCTCTTTCCTTCTCTTTTCGTCTCTCTTTTTCTCTCTTATCTCCTCTCTTTTTCTCTCTTTTTTTCTCCTCTTTTTTCCTCTATTTTCCTCTCTTTCCTTCTCTCTTTTATCCCACTTTTTCTCTCTTTTTCTCCTCTCTTTTCCTCTCCTTTCTCCTCTCTTTTATCCTCACTTTTCCTCTCTTTTCTACTCTCTTTCCTTCTCTCTTTTTCTCTCTTTTTCTCTTCTCAGTTCATCAGTAATCTTCTTTTTTTCTTTTTTCCAATTCATCATGTGGCCAAGAAGCTCTTCAAGCTCACTTGATCTTCAGGAGACCATATTTTGGGAGTTATATAACCTTTTGGGACACCCTCCTAGTCCTGAGGAGTTATATGGCTACATGACGGGTACTCTAAACACCTCCCAAGAGTCGGCACCACAGACTCCAAACCACCCCAACCCCACACCAACTGAGATTACCCCAGCGGAGTCAACACAGCCCAGCCGGCTACAGAGCCGAGCCCCTTCCCCCATGCCATCAAGAGCCCCTTTCCCCCATGCCGTCAGGAGGCCCTTCTGCCTCGCAGAGCCATCGGCATACTCCCATGCAATCGAGACTCAGCTCTCCAGCTATGAGTGGTCCACGTAGTCCCGTGCAGCCGAGAGTCACTTCTCCAGCTGGCCATTGTACTAGCTCGACATGACACAGTAGCAGGCGTAGTAGCAGGGAGAGCGGTGGGGGATGCATGGCATAGTGCCTTGGGAGGGGTGGTGGTGGGGACAAGGATGATTCAGATGATTTAGAGGTGCCTTCGGGTGATGGTACGATCTACTATGACATCACTCAGATAGGAGGCATCTTGATGGATGTACGGGGGAAGGACATCGTGGCCTTCATGCGCTCTATAATTGCTAACAATTATAGAGATTGCTTTATTCACTACAAAGACCATCCAAAGAGGTTAGTTGATGAGATCCTCGCTGATGTTCGCTCTAGGTATCCTAACCCCCCCAATGTTCACTTCACAGGGGAGGGGGGTGTGTGTGTGTGTGTGTGTGTGTGTGTGTGAGTGTGATATATTTATAATCAAAATTATTGTCTGTGTGTGTGTGTGTGTTTGTGTGAGTGTGTGGCCCACCCCTAACCAAGAGGATAAGACCACATGGTAGGGAGAAGCCCACCATGTGGCACTTACTTTCCACATACTGATAATAAGTGAATAAAAGTGGGTCTATATGATGAGTGTCAAAATGAAAAAATGATGCCAATAGTAAATGCATAAACCACTTCTGCAAAATAGATACAAAATTTAGTAAAAAATAAGGCGCATCACAAAATGACTAGGGATTATCAATGCTAAAGAATTATCCAATGGATGTGAATTAATTGTATGGCATTAGCCCAACCAAAGGCTAGTTGAAAAATCAAAGTTTGTGTTTATATGAATAATAAGTGAATAAAAGTGGGTCTATATGATAAGTGTCAAAATGAAAAAATGATGCCAATAGTAAATGCATAAACCACTTCTGCAAAATAGATACAAAATTTAGTAAAAAATAAGGCACATGGGCCAAGTCAAAGATTGTTATGATACTTAGCAATAAAAGATCTTCGCTTAGAGGCAGGCACTAGCGGAGGTTGCCAGGCTCGAGGGAGGTCAACCACCAAGGGGCCCACCTCACACCGCTCACAAGCATGAGTGGAAGAAAGCAATGAAGTCAACGAAGGAGGAACCCAGTCTGCAGCATGTGGAGGCACGAAGGATCCAGATGGAGCAATATGGAAGCATGCATTTTGGAGCAGGGGGTGTTGAATCATGGGAGGCCCAATTTGTAAGTATCGATCTCAAATTACATTGTTTATGTAGTTTATTAGGAGGTTGTTTCTTTGTACTAACCCCTCCGCAAATTGTGTCATCTTGCAGCTTGATATTGTGGGCAAGTACCCTACTCCTGTCGAGACAACCTACCACCGCCACCATCACAGAGGAGATACATGGAGGCACTTCTATAATGATGGGTTGATTACTAAGGAGTAGTATATCCGGACTATTGAGCGCCCCCCGAAGTATTTGAAAGTAATCAAATAATGTCAATATTATAAGTAAAGATTTGATTTTTCATACATCGATATATGTTGTCCCTTGTTTATAGGACCCTGCACAAGAAGATGAGGAAGAAGACGAGGAAGAAGGAGGCAAAGAAGGGAGCACAGAAGGGAGCGTAGAAGGGAGCGTAGAAGGAAGCGAGGACGTGGAGAACTTAGATTAGTCGTAGAAATAGTGCTAGCTACTCTTTTTTGTACTTAAAGCCACTGGCTTGGCTTCGTGCCTCTTGTATATACACTCCTCTTATTTTTGGTACTTGAAGCCACAGGACATGGCTAGCACTTTTTGAGCTATGAATTAATATACACTCTTCTTATTTTTTTGGCTTTCAATTTTCTTGTGTAACATTCTATCAATTAATGCCTTGTGAACTAAACGTTTTGGAGTTGTAATGTTTTATTTGGAATTGTAATTGTCGGTTATAGACGTGCTTGCAAGAGTGCTAATTAAACTGCGGTTGGCTGTAAGAATTGAATTACACAATGTGGAAATGGGATTCATGTAACTACATAGCATACACAACATACACAGCATTCTATTCAAGCACACAAAATTTAAAAAATATTATGTAGTGCATCTATCAGGGTGTCTATAAACGCGTCTATATATGCATCTGTCTATTTGAGGGGCGTCTATTTGTGTGTCTACAGACACGTCTATAAACGCATCTATAAATGCATCTATAAATGCATTTATGGATGCGTTTGTCTGTTTTTAAAAATTTCTAGCAGAGCATCTATTTACGCATCTATATGCATGTCTATCTACTATGTAGATGCGTCTTTAGATGTGGGTCTGTAGACATGCTAATAGACGTGCAAATAGACATGCCCGTATGTTTTTTTAAGTTGAGTAAAGGTGTCTGTAGGTGCTTTGTCTTGTTGTGCTCTCAACACAACACTTGTGTCCGTCTCTCTCCTCTTTTTCTTTCTGTCAACATCATGGTATCAGAGCCTGGCTACACTCTAGCACGACTGTGAGAAAAAAGCCACATGATTTTTGTCAATCTAACAACACAATGATTCACAGAACGTTCTTTCTGATTGTTTCGACTACTTGATCGCTAGGTTTTTAGTTGATATGCAAAAGTTATCAAAGATGTATCGCCTAGGATTTTTTAAATACATTTTTTATAGAAAAGAATGTGTTTTTCGAATTAAAAACGCATGTGACATTCAAAATGCAAAAAATACGTTTTTTATAATCGGTCAACGTGCACCGATTGATCGGCTATATACGATCGGTGAATCCCAACACCGATCGATATTTTCCTGAATTGTGAGGGTTCTAAATTATTTTGTCTTCTTGTTTGGTCATGGTGGCTAGCTCATTTTCTATGGCTCATTTGCTGCGGCTTGCTCATCTCCTCATTTCACATGTCTCTCCTCTCCTCTCCAATCATCTTGAGCTCTCCTCTCCTCTCCAGTGTGTCAGATGTTTAAGGGGATTATTCTAAAATTTAATGGGGGTTTATCATTTTAGCCAAATCATAGCTATGCCGATTTGATATAGCTAGAGCGTGAATCTTGCCCTATGCATGCAAGGCTTGTTTTACTTATTTTTGTGTGTCTATAAACCACAATGTGCTTTTAGGAGAGGATGGTTTGGATCATCCCCAACATAATAGAAGTAACCAATACAGGCTATCTCATGGTGGTTGCTCACCCTCCACCTCAACATGGTATACTCAAATCCCTTGCCAATTCCATTAAATTAGGAAACACTAATTTTGATACCCATTTCTATCCTAATGGGGTGGCCACTCCATAGGTTTTGGAAAAAATATTTGAAGGTAAGAAATAAATACCTCTAATCTCAATAATTTGTTGACATCTTTGCTCATAATACTATGGCATTTCAAGGAGTCTATTTCTTGGAGTGCATCTACACTTCAAAAGTGATGCTTCCCATTCCAAACACAAGAAACATAGCATTTTTAAACAAAAGGTCTATATACTTGTGTGCTAAGTGTATTAACATGTACTTGTAATTTTGTCTTCTTTCCAATTTCTTTAAATCTACTAGTTCTATAGTTTCCATGCGCATAGCATTAGCAATCATGGCATGTTGGAAGTGTTGCACAAAACTAAAAATAAGTGGTTTATCTACCTAGATCTTGTTCCAAACAGGGAGGAAAGTTTTTTGAGTGAAAGGCATCCCATAATAGGTTTTAAACATGAGAAAAATTAATAAGGATGACTTAAAGATGATGTGGCCATTTTCTAATATATGCATTCTACCATGAATGAGTTGTGAAAGATTAAAAGTGATGCTCACTGATTTCATTTCACAATAATTACTAGCTATAGCCTTTATTTATTAGGTAATAAAAATATATCCTTAACTTGTGAACTCTCTCTCTCTCTCTCTCCCTCTCTCTCTCTCTCTCTCTCTCTCTCTCTCTCTCTCTCTCCCTCTCTCTCTCTCTCTCTCTCTCTCTCTCTCTCTCTCTCTCTCTCTCTCTCTCTCTCTCTCTCTCTCTCTCTTTCTCTTTCTCTGTCTCTCTCTATCTCTCGATCTCTCTCTATCTATCTATCTATTTCTATCTCCCCTCCTCCTCCCTCCTTAATGCATAAGCCACCCAAAATCCAATCTCTATTTTTGTTGAATATAATTATGGTAGGCAGCCTAGGGAGAAGTTTGGGTTTTCTTAGCTCTCCTTGAGCCACTAGAGTATTTTCTAGAAAAAAAGCTAGCTTCTTCCTAAGGTCTAAAATTGAACAACTATTGGAAAGCATGTTTGCTCGATGAATTTTCATAATCATATCTTTGGTGACCATGTTCATTGATTTTGGCAAGAGGTTGATAGAGGTCGCAAAGCAAGTACGCCACCAAGTTTTTGGCAAAAGAGTTGAAGGCCAATCACTCAACGGCCTTGGTAGCTACAATCACAATTCGTGGCATGAGTGATAAGGCATTTAGAGCTAATTACTTAAGTGAAACTATGAACATATGGATAGAGCTCTCAGTTGATGAATTGAGCACCAAAGAAAATCATGCATATATGCAAGACTGGGAGGATGGGAAGACGAACAACTATGCCAACCAAAGAATTCTAGGTGCAGTCTAACATGTAGGAAAATATGTTTCATGCTTCGTACTGCAGGAAGATATGCTTCATGCTCCCTATGTGGGTTTCAAATTGCCTTACGAATTTAGATCTTCTCAAGGCAAGACTAGAACCAAAGGGGATGTCTTAAAGTAAAGTTTAACAATTCTGGTAGTCAACAAATTGAATTTTAAAAGTACTCTAATATGTAGGAAAAACATGGTTTGTGCCTAGCTACAACTCCTTGCAGGAAAACATATTGATTCATGCTTCGAGTGTCGCCACCTTCAAATCTCCTCATGAATTTAAATGATCTAAATTTCCTCATTGAATTTAGACCTTCTAAGAAAAGTGCTGGACAGGTGTCATGGTGGGATAAGGAAAAGTATTGAGGATGAAGGAAGCTACTTTCTAGCCACCAAGATTGTGGAGGGTGCAATGACGCGAATCGCAAGAACTTGAAGCAGGCTTGCGGTTTCCTATGCTAATGTTACAAGAAGGTGGTAGCCCCGGACACTGTCAAGAGAGTCAGGCCATGCTTAGGACAAAGAGCACAACTGCGCAGCAAAAAAGACGATCAACCAAAAGAGAGCAACAACTGGCAAACTTGTGGACTTGCTTAGCTAAGTGTGGTTCATTGAAGTTTTTGTTGTAGCGCTTACCTACTGATAAAAATGAGCTGTATGAAGTTACGGACAAGGATTTAGCCTCTGCCTTCATCGCTTAACTAGAAATATATAACTATATCTACTCAAGTTTCATTGTTGCAATTCAAGGTCGACTGGTCGACTGCTCAAAAGAAAGTGCAAGATCTTATTTATCTTCAACAGAGGTTTATGTCTACTGGCATTGAAGAAAAGTTTGGGTCTGACCTTTTTGTTCAAATCCTTTAGCTACGCAAGCTTTTGCACCAAGCAGTCATGAATTTTGGAGTTTTTGCATGATTCCTGCATGCGATTCTAATTTTCGGATCACATAAATTTGTTTCTACTCATAATCTTCCTTTCAGAGGCTCAAAGAACAGGTTTCTGCTGTCAAATTTCATGCGCATGTCCCTCAAGGGGTGCACTACTAAGAAATCCTAGGTATCATGTGCATTCAAGGGGTAATTAAAAAACCCCTCAACTAATTAAATTCCCCCTGTAAAACCACCCCTCTTTAATTATGAACTAAAGGAATTTTTGCTAAAATTGAATTAAAAACCCCCTCCTGTTATTGTAATCCTGTTATATTTTTCCCAAAAGTGGGATTAAAATACCCCTCCTTTCAAATGCATGTGGTACACTAAATTTGTTGAAGTTGAACCCCTCGAGGCATGTCCATTAATTTGAGTTTTGGTTTGATGAAAAAGGTGGATGGCTTTTTGCTTCTCTGATTTCAATTGAGAGGAAGGTTAAATGATGGGAATGCCAAACTAATAACGCTCTAGTTTTTTGCAAATAAATCACATGCTAGACACTTCATCTTTTGTATAAATTAATCATCGGTTGGAGCTAGGTTAAATGACATAGTGGCTTGAATTTTCTTTCTGGTATCCTGTCTCGATGATTGCTGATCCAGCATCTGGCTTATTGAATCAGAAAGTAGGTTGGAGGCTATGTTTCCTAGCGTTTGCTTCTTTTGTGCACTCATCGAATTGAGAGCAGGAGGGTTGAGACTTTGGAATAACATTCTTGAAAGGACTGTTGAATGGAGCTATGGAGAAGAGGATATTGTTGATGTCACTTTGATTTTGAGATAGGTCGACCTTAGTTGGAAGTTATAATGATTCAGTGCTTGATTGCGAGTTGCAATTTGATGTTCTTGTCCACCATGGTGCTAGGCCATAATTCGTTGTGCTGTGATTAGGTGCTATTTAGTAGCTCCTCCCTTTTTCTATTGCGAAGACAGATTCGGCAAGGGGAGGTTTACTTTCCATAGTCTGATCAGTTTCAGAAATGGATACGACCACACTGAATAAATATGGGAACTTGGAAGGGCAAACACAAACCTCATGTTAGATATGCTCAGTGCCCCACCCTCCTGGTAACCATACCAGTGGTCCAAGGTGCTCAAGTTATAAGGCCCCCATATGAGGAGAAGCCATGTGTGAGCCCAAGACATTGGATGGATCCTAACTTGCGTGTCAGATGAGGTCTATCAATGAGACTGTTGATGGGAGAAAGGTGATTGTGTGGGAGCCCCTTACTCTTGCTAGGGTCTGGGAGCCAGCAACCCCCTTGGTGGGGGTTCGGGGGCGAGAGTCCCCGAGGTGACGGTATAAGGAATATTCCCTAAATATTCCATCAACTAGGTTGACTGGTCCGCTCCACTGACTAGCTTAACTGTTCGGTTCCATCGACTACGCTGATCCGACTACCGCCCTCAAAGCTATAAAGACGCAACCTCCCCAGTCCAATGTATTAGATCAGTTCAGATCAGATCAGATCTTCTAGCTAGTAGCTCTTCACCTAGTATTTGTCTAGATCACTATCTAAGCTCCACTGTGGGAGCGAGGAAATATCATATGATGAAGGTATAAGTCACCAACCTATTGTTACACCACCGAAAAATCTATTGCCGTGATGGGTAAGGCAGCTCTATGACCATGATAACCAAATGCCTATGTCTGATGAGCAGCATGCAGATGGACCAAGGCGATCTCAGAGAATCGAGAAGCAAAGGAGGGCTTCTGCTCACATAGACAATATGGCCTTGATGGATGAGATTATTGCAGAAGTAAAGAAGCCTGCGAGTTTGGAGAAAGCACTTGTAGACCAAGATTGGAAAAACGCTATGCAGGTAGAATATGACAACATCATGAAGAATGAAACTTGGGAATTGGTAGATTGACCACCTAACAGAAAGGTTATTGGCACCAAGTGGGTTTGGAAGGTAAAGTGCAAGGCCGATGGGACTTTGGAAAAGTACAAAGCTAGATTGGTTGCACAAGGATTTTTGCCGATTGAAGGGTTTGATTTTCAAGAATCTTTTGCTGCGATTGGCAGAATGACCACTATTCGCACATTACTATCAGTGGCTGCTCATAAAAAGTGGCCAGTTTATCAAATGGATGTTAAATCATCATTCTTGAATGGTGACCTCAAGGAGGAGGTGTACGTGGCTCAGCCATTTGGGTTTGAGGCCCCCCATTCTAAGAACAAGATATGTAAGCTAAAGAAGGTGCTGTACAGACTGAAACAGGCCCCAAGAGCATGCTACCAACGGATAGACAAATTATTTTTTAAATTAAACTTCAAAATATGTGCCTCAGATGCTAACTTGTATGTGTACAGGAAAGGTGGAAAATCTGCTATTATTGTTCTATATATGGATGATCTCGTTATTACAGGTGACTATGAAGACATGATCCAGCAGACTATAAAGGCGTTGAGCACTGAGTTTGAGATGACAGAGTTGATGCACTATTGTTTGGGGATTGAAGTCTGGCAAGAGCCAGGCAAGATCTTCACCTCTCAGTAGAAATATGCAAGGGAGATCTTAAAGGCATTTGGTATGTCCGAGTGCAAGAAGATAGCTACACCTATGGAGGTAAATGCGAGGCTATCTATGGAGGATGCCTCATCACTCCCTCATCACAAGGAGACATCGGGAGGTATAGGAAGTTGGTCGGCAATCTCATCTATATGTGCAACACCATACCGAACATCAGTTTTGCTGTTGGCATTTTGAGCAGGTTCTCCAATAAGCCCCGAGAGAATCACTGGAATGCAGGGATCTGCAGGTGCTCAGGTATGTGAAGGGCACTCTTGATTATGGCATCACCTATGGTACAGGCACTTCCTTGGCTGGTCATTGTGACTCAGATTGGGCTAGAGATGTTGATTCCAGGAAATCAGTTTCTGGATATTGTTTCCCTTTAGGTTCAGGTATCTTCTCTTGGATTAGTAAGAAACAACCAACAGTGGCATTGTCTTCTACCAAGGCTGAGTACAAGGCAACATTTTTTGTTGCATGTGAAGCAGTGTGGCTGAGGAGGATCTTATGGCACATGGGAGTGCAAGAGGATGAGGCAACTGTGATGAGGTGCGACAATGAAAGTTGCATGGCCATTGCTAAAAATCTAGTGTTTCATGCGCACACAAAACATATAGAGATTCAGTATCACTATGTGCGTGATTTGATCGAGGATGGGATAGTGGAATTGGTCTACTGTCCAATAGAGCAAAATGGAGCAAATATCTTCACCAAGGCACTCGAGAAGCATCAGCTTCAGGGTCATCTTCAGAGACTCAGCATTGGGCCAAGAAGGTAGTTCACCTACGGGTGGACATTGAGGGGGGGTGTTAGATATGCTCAATGCCCCACCCTCCTAGTAACCACCAGTGGTCCAAGGTGCTCAAGTTGTAAGGCCCCCATATGAGGAGAAGCTATGTGTGAGCCTAGGACACTGGATGGATCCTGACTTGCATGTCAGATGAGGTCTATCAATGAGACCGTTGATGGTAGAAAGGTGATTGTGTGGGAGCACCTTACTCTTCCTGGGGTCTAGGGGCCAGCTGGCCCCCAACTGGGGGGTCCGCCCCCTTGGTGGGGGTTCGGGGGCGAGAGTCCCCGAGGCAATGGTATAGGGAATATTCCTTGAATATTCCATGGATGACTGGTCGGCTCCACCGACTAGGTTGACTGGTCGGCTCCACCGACTAGGTTGACTGATCGGCTCCACCGACTATGTTGATCCGACTACCGCCTTATAGCCATAAAGAGGCGACCTCCCATTAGGAAAAAAGGGAGCTCATTTTGGGGCCCTGTAAGAAATTCACTATTTTCTCTTTTCTCTCTCTACAAAAGCAAGAAAATATGGATACTTGCGTGAGAAATGTCAGTGTGAAAAGGAATAAATATATTCTTTCACATGCTTTACATTCAATGTTCATATAAGAGCAACACTTTTCTGTGCAGAATTTGGTAATTCTGACACCGCAGGCGCGTCCGGAACGGCCCAAAACCCAAAAAACGGCACTGGAAACGCTGGAATCGGACATCCGGAGGCCCGGAAACGGCCAAAAAAGGCCGAAAAGTGGGATTTGCAGCAAAATGCGTGCTGGCTGGAATCGGACATCCGGAGGCCCGGAAACGGCCAAAAAAGGCCGAAAAGTGGGATTTGCAGCAAAAGGCCGAAAAGTGGGATTTGCAGCACGCATTTTGCTGCAAATCCCACTTTTCGGCCTTTTTTGGCCGTTTCCGGGCCTCCGGATGTCCGATTCCAGCGTTTCCAGTGCCGTTTTTGGGGTTTTGGGCCGTTCCGGACGCGCCTGCGGTGTCAGAATTACCAAATTCTGCACAAAAAAATAAATTTTTAAAAGATTCAAATTAGATCGCCTCACTAATGTGACATACTTCTACGAACATATAGTACTATTTCTTTTTCTTATTTTCATCTTCTTTTGTTGAATTTTCAACGTTACGTTGGCCCACTCCTAATTGGTTGAGAGCCTATTTTCTCTCTCTTCTAAAAGGCCCCAAAATGAGCTCCCTTTTTTCCTAATGCCAGTCCAATGTATAAGATCAATTCAGATCATATCAGATCTTCTAGTTAGTAGCTCTTCACCTAGTATCTGTCTAGATCGCCATCTAAGCTCCACTGTGGGAGCGCACAGGTGGAGGGAGCCATCATCTGTACTACATTAGTATTGAAGGAAAAGTTTGTTCGTCTCCAGTTTGCTATGTACTCTCTATTCTTTATTCAGTTTCTGTGCCACTGCGCTATGTAATTTAACACCTCATAGGGGACGTAGACCCAGGCTAGCGGAAGGATGATGAAAAGATTTACGACGATGATGAGAACACCAATTGTTCCAAAAATGAGAGCTAGGGTGATCCCCATGAACAGAGGCCTTAACATGTCGACGTTTGATTAATCCGTGGCAAACTATGACCCGAAAACTCCATCGATGTGATGATAGATAAGGTAAGGTAAGGTGGATTGAGGTACCAAACATATTGTGTTGAGGATGCGGCTGGTGGGGAAGGACATGGGGTAGTGCAAGATGGCATGTAGGATGGTGAGTAAGAAGGACTGGGTAGTGCGGAGGCCAGTGAAGGCGATGGTGAGTGCACAGAGAAGGACAAAGATGCTACTACCGAAGGTGAGGCAAGAGTAATTGACATTCAAGTAATATGCCAATATCTTATCCATTCGCGAGACTTATTCTCGGTGCACAGGGAAGGGCCCATTTCCTCGAATTATAACTCTTTGGGAAAGGAGGCACGCCGCCTCCCCGTCCACACTTTGTGTGGTTATAATAATTATATATTATATATTATCATACAAATATTTTCAATTGCTTGTCCATTCAAAATTTCTTGTTTTCAATTTGAATTCTTACAACATTCCTTGGTTTTGATGCTTGTTCTCGATGCGAGGAAGTATGGAAATCCAACCTAGATGCAAGATCGAAAGATATCGATACCTTTATTCATATGATTGTAGTCCATGTGACAATATTGTATAGACTGCAAGCAAGATCAGTTATGAGCTCTTGTCAGTGTCACCTTATTCATGTATTTGTTGGGCTTCAACTCGTAAAACGCACAAACAATATGGCCAAGTCAATAATAAGTCACCACCCCTAACATTTACAGAGATGATTGGGTCCTAATGGACCTTGTATCGTGTCTCATGTGCACATTTTTACTCATTTTCTTTTTTCCTTTAAAAGTTTCATAAAATGCTAGGATCCAAGTTCAATTTCGAGTCAATAGTTACGTGCTCGACAATGGAAAGGCTGTCTACTACAACCTAGTTATATTTTTGGCTTGATCAATCTTCTATAATGCACCCTTGTAGTTCTGATTTGCTGAACAAATATGACAAACCAGAAGGCATAAGTGCTCATCGGCACTGCTTTCTTTCTTTTTGGGAGGGGAGGGGAGGGGGGAGAGAGTATGCATTCATTAATAACAAAACTTGAGTGCAGCAGCCCCTTCATCATGGGCAGCATCATGTGGTGCATGTTAGGACTGGAAATTATGTAAGAGGCAAAGAGAGAGAGAGAGAGAGAGAATACAGCAACAAGATTCAAGATGACAGTAGCACAAATCTTTTCTTTTAGAGAATTTGAATATACTAACTTCTAAGTTTTCACTTTGGCCTAGTCTTCACTATGGCACTATGATGTGTCTAAAGCCATGTAGAAGAACAAGAGAATGAGTCCAACTGCGGCATGTAGCTCAAGCTGAGAGTTAAATCCTTACTGGCATTGAGGTTAAGTGAAACCGATACATCGCTCAAGTGAAGGTTCGAACTTGGGGTGAAGTCAATCATACCCAACTCACAAGGAGGTCGGAATTATTGGGTATTGAGAGATGTATGTTTTTGGGAGTTGAGCAAGAGCTCCTCCGAGAATACATGTTTGCAGGCATTATTGCAAGTCTTTCCCTCTCTCCCTCTCACTTTGATACACTTTTTTATAGCATGGAATCTTTTCCTTGTTTACAATTTGGAATTTGTGATGATACAATGCATGCATAGGCATGCATTTCATTGAATATTTAAGATCCTTTAATTATGTCCTCCAATCCTTTATATCTCTATTAGAGACAATAGTGGGAGGGGTAATAAACATTTGTGCTCTCGTACGGGGCGGAATGCTAAAGTCTTCTCGAAATTTTGTCAAGTTTCTTGTCGTTCGTGAGCTCTTGGGCACATATGAGGCACGGGTGCATCTCACAAAGCGATGTCTCTTGTCGTCAAGGAAAGTCGCTCATTCTTCCCCACGTATAGACTCGGCTTAATGCCATATGAAAAGGCTTTCATTCAGTCCCAAATCAGCTCAGTTCTAGCTCTATATATGTTGCGACTTTGCAGGCTTATTCAATCCCTTGCTTGAGCTAGATTTAGCGCACACTGCGATGCTCTATATCTTTTCTGTACGCTGGTCCAAACCCGGTTCAACCGTTGCTTCCTAACATTGGTCAATCGTTTCATTCACAGAAACTAGAACGAAATCGTTTTCTTTTCAGTGAGCTTTGCATACCATAGGAGCTCGATAACTCTGCAGCGACTTGTAATCCGCAAAATGGCCCGTTTCTGCTTGTTTCTGGTCCTCCTTCTGGCTCTCATAGCCGTTGCTTGTGAGTCCCTATTAACCAACTGCAGCAACAATGGATCCTTATCTCTGTTTAATGCCCAGCTCGGCGCCGCGGCGTGCCGTCCTTGCGGCCATCTGATCGGGCAATCTCACAGCTGCAACACGCACGACGGCGGCGTATGCTGCAAGACAGGGGAGGTGTACGACCAATGTAATTGCTCATAGGCGGTGAAAGCGTCGGGGACGAAGGCAACGTTGACATTGAACGGCTTCGAGAAAGGAGGAGACGGAGGGGGGCCATCAGAGTGCGACAAGCGTTATCACAACGATACTGAGCTGATAGTGGCATTATCGACGGGCTGGTACAATAATGGAACGCGTTGCTTGAAGTATATCAAGATACATAGCAATGGCAGGAGTGTGAGAGCCAAAGTCGTCGATGAGTGTGACTCTGTGCATGGCTGCGACCAGCTCCACGCCTACCAGCCCCCGTGCCCCAATGACGTGGTCGACCCGTCTGGCATGCCCTCGGTCTCAACTCAGCCAACGGCGACGTGGATCATATGTTGAAATAGGAGGCCACATCCCTCCAATGGTCATATCAATGTCTCTTTTCTCCACCTTTAACTTCCACTTGCACAAGCTCCTATCTCAATGTCTCCTTTCTCCACTTGCACAAGCTCCTCCTCACAACGGTCATCTCGGTCATCTCAATGTCTCCTTTCTCCACCTCTAACGTCCACTTGCACAAGTGGCTCCTCATAAATTCTAAGATGCCTTACCTAAGATGCCACTCTAATGTGAAGGTGCCCTTCCTATGGTCTAACTCCTCCATCCAACTCTATGCCTAACTTCGGTCATAAAGGCATATTCGATGCAGTTTTGATTGAGGTAGGATGGCACAGTGTTACCAGAGACAGCAAACCAACTAGAGTCGGCTAGGCTGGGACTGGTAACACTTTGGCGCATCCGAGGGATCGGATGCACATCCAAGAATCATCAAAAGGTTTGAGGAGAAGTCAGAGGCAACGGGAGGTACTCAGGAACATACATCACTTTAGGATAAAAAGCTAGGGATGAGAACCCATCAAATATAATGTGAACCATCAATAACGATACAAGATAAATAAATAGAACCAGAGGTGACTCAAGTTTGGATACCAAGTATGCGAATCGGGTAGTTGGACTAGTCAGATAGTCGAACCATTTGTGAAATAATCCAAGAGTAACCAACCTGTCATGGGGTGCATCAAAGGAGCAACATCGTCTGCTACATGTCAGTGTACCATAACCAGCAAAACATCTCGATCATCATCCACCGACCGGGGATGCATTGTATAAGAAATTTGCCCCATCCTCATAATGAATCCAAACTTGCACTAGGAGGGCCTTCAAGAGAGATGACTCATATTTTAATAATGAATCCACAGAGACAAAAATAATATAAAAATAGGGGTTGTCGGCATATCAATAGCACATAAATACCTATGCATAACTCCAATGCCAAATATTAATGACACTCATATCTAAGCATCCCAAAACAACAGAGGAAGCATCATAATGCATGTGACAAAGTGACAGGTAGGTGGGAGAAAGGGACCGTCACACAAGAATAATGGTAACATAAGGTCATATGAATCAGCATGAATACAAGGGGCATCCACCTAAACTAGGGGTAAGTCCAATGTGAGACTAGGTGCATCTCAAATATCAGCCGGATCAATCATAGTAAGGCATTCATCCTCTAGATCATAATAGAGATCATCTCAATATAGGCAAGGCGGGTAGTGGGCACACGAGGTGAGGGGCATCCATGGGCATCTCTTGGCTCTATTGGCCGATAGGCTCCTCCCATGCACCATCAACCTCAGGCTTGACCCATGTCCTGTTGAGATATCGAGCTCCACTCCTGATATGCCAGGGTGACCATTGTGCATTTATGTCACCGACTTGTTAGCTGCAGATGCGGTTGGTACAGCGCCCACGAATAATAGGTGGATGACAGCTATCCTTGTGTACTCTAGTTCGTGGCTCAGTTAGTATCCCACCTTAATTAGCTGAGTTTGGTTTGAGACCCACATATAGGGTTCTTCTATTTCTTTGTACTAGAGTTCTTTTGGCTTACACAACTAAGAAGAGAAAACTGTTTTCAGCCTCCACCTTTGTGTGTATTCCCCCATTGTGTATGTGAGAAAGTCGCAAGTGAGCTTCCTTCCTTCTCTCCCACTATCTTTACATGGTATCAGAGCCTGGTTCGTGGTAAGGAGCTTAAGAAAGGAAACCAAGTTCGCGGTGTCCTGGTAAGAGGACTAGTGTTGCTTTCCTTTTTCGAGTTTGGGAGCAAATCTCTGTAGGTAGCACAGCTAGAAAGTACAAGAGTGCATTGTCTCAGATTGAGACACCCTTCGCGGTGTGGCGAGAGGGCTATATATGCTGCAGGTGAGGGCGAAGCCTTGGTGACTTTATTTTTCTAATTCGAAGCCATTTCATGGCCCGTTTTGGAGGCGGAAATTCTTTGCAAGCACTGAGAAAAAGGCCCTATTTTTGCTATGCCACCACTGCTCTGCAGGTCAGTGAAAAGTTACCATAGAAATTGCATCGTATGCCTGTGCGGAGAGATACTAGGAGTTACAGAATCATCCTTATTGCCTATTGATGCAAAATCGTCACTAGGAAGTGACTGTGTGGTCAAATACCACTTTCGTCAGTTTTGCAAATTTGCCCGTGTGAGGCAGAAGCTGTGTTTTTTGCAGTGACAGAATATTTTGCAGTGTTCTGTAATGGCGTCTGATTCTCTTTCATAGATTGTTACTGAAAAGCTTGACAAGAACAACTTCCAAGCATGGAAGTTTAGAATGACGAATTTCCTTATAGGAAAAGGCTATTGGGAGTTCATTACAGGAAATGAAGAAGAACCAGTTCTTCCTAATGTTCCCAATCAACAGGAAATGCAGGCATTTAAAGGATGGCATGAGAGAGCCAGTAAAGTTATGTACTGGCTGTCTATCAGTATTTCGGATTCTATGATGGTGCATATTCAGGATGCAAGTACACCAAAGGAGGCATGGGATACTTTGGCAAAAATGTACAGCACAAATACGCAAGCCAGGAAAATGCAGCTCAAGCAGGAGTTACACAATGTGTAGAGAGAAAATATGAGCATCAATGACTACCACATGAAGGTGAAGAAAATTGCAGATGCACTTGCTTCCATTGGGTCACCAGTGGAAGATGATGATTTAGTTTCTGTGACCTTGAATGGTCTAGGAAAGGATTATGCACAGTTCCGGACATCCATTGCCGTCCGTGTAAAATTTCCTGATTTTGAGGAGTTGTTTGCTCTTCTAATTTCTGAAGAGCAAAGAAATGGTGGTGCATCTTCTTAAGGAGGAACTTCAAAAGAAACTGTCTTCTACTCAAATGCTGGAAGAGGTAGAGGCAGAGGTAGAGGAGGCCGATCTAGAGGCCGTGGTAGAAATCAAAATATGCAGCAAACTCAAGAAAACCAGTCCTTTGGAGGAGGACGTGGTAACTCTAGAGGCAGGGGGAGCCAAAGAGGTCGTGGTGGATGGTAGAGAGTTCAAAATGCAAACAGCAATGTTGAATGCTACTATTGTGGTAAAATGGGTCATATGGCTAAAGACTGCTACAAAAAGCAGAATGACATCATGAATGGAAAATTGCAGCAAGGGAATTATGCATCTTCTAGTAGACAGGGTGATGACAGAAATGAGCATCTGTTTATGGTGCAGCACATGACCAATTCTGTGACAAGTGCAGAAGAAAGCAATGATGTGTGGTATGTTGACTTAGGTGCATCAAACCACATGACAGGTCATGCAAAATGGATGCAGGATGCAAAGAAAATGGAAAGACCAGGATTTGTGGAGACTGGTGATGATACTGCACATCCTATTGTGCAGATTGGTAAAATTCCTTTGTCTATGCAGGATGGGAAAAAGAAATACCTGTCTCATGTATTTCATGTCCCAAACATCACCAATCTTGAACCTAGTTTCTATTGGTTAAATGGTTGAGCAGGGCTTGCAGGTCTGATTTAATCCTCATGGATGCTTTGTTGAGGATATGAAAAATAACGGTCACTTGATAGCAAAAGGAAAGAAGAAGGGCAGGATGTTTATGTTGGATGCGGGCATGCCTGAATTGAGTGCAGAAATGTTTGCACATGGGACCGATGTAGTTGCAGATATTGATATCTGGCATAAACGCATTGGTCATGTTAATGTACAGCGACTTAAATCAATGCAGGCCCAAAATATTGTTGCAGCAAGATTGCCTAAATTCAAGGTTGCAGAAATGCATAAGGTATGTGAAGCCTGTCAATTTGGAAAACAGGCAAGGAAACCATTTCCTAGACATGTTCAAGAGAGTAAGAAGCCATTGGAATTAATCCACTCTGATATGTGGACTACTAAAGCTGCATCTATTGGAGGTTGTCATTATTTTGTCACTTTTATTGGTGACTACAGCAGAAAAGTTTGGGTGTATTTTATGAAAAAGAAAAGTGAAGTGTTTGAGCATTTCAAAGCTTTTAAAGCTATGGTTGAAAGAGAAACAGGCTTGCAATTAAAATTCCTAAGGTTAGATGGAGGGGGAGAGTACCTCTCAAATGAGTTTGCAAGGTTCCTACAGGAGCATGGCATAAAGCAGCAATATTCATGCAGTCATAACCCATAGCAAAATGAACTTGCAGAAAGGAAAAACGGCATATTGGAGAGGTATCTCGGGCCATGCTAAATGAAAAAGATCTACCAGATTATTATTGGGCTGAAGCAGTTGCTACAGCAGTTTACATAATGAACAGGACTCCCACTGCAGCAATACATGGCATGATGCCAGAGGAGATGTATACTGGTAGGAAACCAGATATTTCTCATTTGAAAATTTTTAGTTGCATTGCCTATGTTCATGTGCCAGATAAGTTGAGGTCCAAGTTGGATCCAAAAGCTGAGAAGTGCATCTTTATTGGTTATTCTTTGCAGTAGAAAGGGTATAGATGCTATAACCCTTCTACTCATAAGCTTACAGTGAGCAAAGATGTTTTTTTTAATGAGATGAGCAGCTGGTATAAACCAGTAAATGTGATGATTGATGTAGATGCACAAAATGGTAATGCTGCACAGAATTCACAGCAGCAATCACAAAATATTAGTGGACCGCAGCTGGTATAAACCAATAAATGTGATGATTGATGTAGATGCACAAAATGGTAATGCTGCACAGAATTCACAGTAGCAATCACAAAATATTAGTGGACCTGTAGTGCCCTCTAGCAATGGTTCACATACTTCGCCATGAACAGGCAGATTGAGGTCAGGAGAATCTCCTCAAAGCAATGCAGATAGTGGTACGTAGGTATCACGAAAAGGAAAAGAGAAGGTAGATCAGCCCATGTTTAATGTGAATGTAGGTCACTCTTATGTGGATGGTGAATCCAGTGGCTCAGAATAGAGCATTGATGATGAGTTGGGTATTCCTTCTGTTGTTACACCTGGAGTAAGGAAGACCAGGGATGTTTTGAGAGCACCTGGAAGTGAGCCTATTTTGCGCAGGTCTACCAGAGCTAGATATCCTATGGATAGGCTAAAATATGATGGATTTACAGCCATTCACTATGCCTATATGGTCAAAGTGATACAGGAAACAGAACCCACTTCTTTTGAGCCAAGCCATGGGAAAAGAAAAATGGGAGAAAGCCATGGATGAAGAAATGGATGCCTTGGAAGCAAATGCTACATGGGAATTGGTGCCTTTGCCTAAAGACAAGAATGCAATTGGCTGTAAGTGGGTTTATAAGGTCAAGCACAAAGCAGATGGTTCTATGAACAGATACAAGGCAAGATTAGTTGTCAAGGGGTATGCACAGACATATGGCATACGTTGTAAGCCTATTTTAGTTCCTTTGGAGCAGAATGTGAAGCTGAGCGCAGATGCAGGTGAGCTTCTGGAAGACCCTACTATGTACAGACGCATAGTAGGAAGTTTGAGTTATATGACTATTACCAAGCCAGATTTGAGCTATGTTGTTGGATTGGTAAGTCAGTTTATGCAGGCTCCAAGGAAACCGCATTTGGATGCGGCTAGACGCATACTCAGGTATGTGAAGTCCACATTGCAGTATGGACTATTTTATGAGACTGGGGTTCAGATACAGTTGCATGGATACACTGATGCTGATTGGGCTGGTAGTATTTCTGATAGATGATCTACCAGTGGATATCTGTTCTCTTTTGGGAGTGCTGTAGTCACTTGGAGCAGCAAGAAACAGCCTACAGTTGCCTTGTCGAGACAGAGGCTGAGTACAAGGGTGCAGTAATGGCTGCATGTGAGGTCGCTTGGTTGCATAAGCTACTCTATGATATGCATCAGTCTACAGATGGGCCAGTTGTCATTTATTGTGACAACATGAGAAGTATACACTTGGCAAATAACCCAGTCTATCATGCTAGAACAAAGCACATTGAGGTGCATTATCACTATGTGCGGGAGAAGGTCTTACTAGGTCTTATTGATCTAGTTTATGTCAACACAGAGGAGTAGGTAGCTGACATATTCACGAAGGCATTGGGCGTAGAGAAGCTGTGCAAGTTCAGAGACCTGCTTGGTGTGCAGGAATTGGGATTGAGCTCGAGGGGGAGTGTTGAGATATCGAGCTCCACTTGTGATATGCCAGTGTGACCGTTGTGCATTTATGTCACCGACTTGTTAGCTGCAGATGCGCTTGGTACACCACCCACAAATAATAGTTGGATGACAACTATCCTTATGTACTCTAGTTCATGGCTTAGTTAGTATGCCACCTTAGTTAGCTAAGTTTGGTTTGAGACCCACATATAGGGTTCTTCTATTTCTTTGTACTAGAGTTCTTTTGGCTTACATAACTAAGAAGAGGAAAACTGTTTTCAACCTCCACCTTTGTGTGTATTCCCCCATTGTGTATGTGAGAAAGTCGCAAGTGAGCTTCCTTCCTTCTCTCCCACTATCTTCACATGTCCTCATGCATAAGTGGCTTGTGCTCACATATCTGTCACTAGATGCTACCCTTTGCGACCTTGGACTATGGCTCCTCCAATAAGATTGCATCTAACTAATGGAGTCACTTAATAAAGCTTCCCTGATATACAAAAACATATGCCTTGCCCTTGTGTGTGTACTACTCAATTGCATGTGCGACTTTCTCTTTGAAATTCTTTCCACATATGTAGGGAATTTACATGCATGATCACAATGAAGTGATGCTCAAAGTTGGTGGGGCAATGCTTGGAACGATGGCCAACAACATGGCAAAATGTGCAAGGGCAGTGTAGACAATGTTTTTTGTCATGGCCAGATTGCTGGCAAATTAATGAACAAATAGGAGATTCTCTCAATCAGTGGTGTTTTTACTTATAATGGTGACACACATGCGGCATAATTGAAAAAAAAAAGTACAAATGAAAGGTTGGAATGTGGGAAACTTGAGTCAGAGACAAGAATGCCGTGGGTTAGAGGCCAGACTTAGAAGATAAATAACTTCTTGTTAATTAATAAAGAACCTATTCTCTCATCAAGGTTTGGGTGTTGGCATAGTGATTAAAGCTAGATTCTTTGAAGAGAAAGGTTAGTGGTTTGATTCTTGTCTAGCACGCACATAGAAAATACTTTTTGGCCTTGCAAGGGTCCTATGGGGTTATCGTGTGTTAATTAGGTCCATTGTTTGGAGAGTAGTTCATTTGGTCAGTTTGACCCAATGTAATTGTGGCTTTAGTGTGGGTTAGGGAGATTTTAGGCCCTAGGGTGTTAAATAGGTGTTTTGTTTGCTTGTGAGGGTCCTAAATTGTTTTGTCTTCTTGTTTGGTCATGGCGGCTGGCTCATTTCCTATGGCTCGTTTGTTGCGGCTTTCTCATCTCCTTGTTTCACATGTCACTCCTCTCCTCTGAGCTCTCCAGTCATCTCCAGCTCTCCTCTCCTCTCTGGTGTGGTTCGCCTTTTCTCTTCGATCATGTGTAGCTTTGTGGCCTCTCCTCTCCGGTGACATGCGGGCTGTTTTTTACAATTGGATTCTTCTAATGAGGATGGCAAAAGTGTAGGACGGAGATCTTTTAAAGAGACTGTGGGCAAATTTTTAGGCCGAATCGACAAGCAAACCTGCAAGAGGGCGCATTTTCAGAGCTGAAGGAGGGATCTCTCTTTAATAGGCCGAATTGGCAAGTGATCTGCAAGAGGGAATGGTTTTAAGTATTGGTTTTCTTGTTATTAATGTATTCATTGTCTTTGGTGTATTTTAGTGGTTGATTTCCATGTGGTGTTGCAGAGGTATCCGAGTTGTGGAGGTAGATGTGTTTTGCATGTGCAATGGTAGTTGGAAATAGAGGCATATTGCTTTGCAAACCGACCAATAGAGAAGGGCACGACTTGAGATCATATTAGTTTAATGTAGGAAATCCATATTCCCTACATCTAACGAGAATTTGTACGCTTTGTCAGATTTTTAAGGGATATATTCTAAAAATTAATGGGGGTTTATCATTTTAGCCAAGTCATAGCTGTGCCGATTTGACATAGCTAGAGCGTGAATATTAACCTATGCATGCAAGGCTTGTTTTAATTATTTTTGTGTGTCTATATAAGCTTGCCTTCTTGCAAAATGCTCATGGTTTGTGCTTCTTTGCTTATGAGTTTTTATGGTTGTCTTTCCTTTGATTCAGATGTTGAATGGCTGATTGGGAAGGTCTAGACTTGCGCTAACTCTTGCATGAGAGAGGTGTGGGTGTCCTGGTCTCAGTATCATGTCTGGAACAAAGGGATCTGTTCATTTTCTTGTGTGTATCTTTGTCCTTTTTTATTTGCATCCAAAAATGAGTGTATTATTGTCTATTGCAGGCTCTATTTGTAGCATTGAACGGATGATGTTTATGTGTGTTCGTTGTGTTTGATGTTGTATGTGTATGCTGAGAGGGTAGTGCTACATTCGACTCATGTACGGTGACCCTGAGAGAGTAGTGTTGTGTTCTACTATCCTATATGCTGACACACTTCTCTCTGCTAATCTATTTTGTTCCTTTTTCTATTGCTACGATATTTGTCTATCATGCTATGAAAGTTTTATAGGAGTATACTCGAGTCACTGTGTGTGTGGTTGTATGCTAGGATCATTGTGTTGTATTCGGCTCTTTTATATGCTGATCGTGAGAGAATAATGTTGTGTTCTGTTGTTTTGTATGCTGACATGCTTCTCTCTGCTATTGGTCTATTTAGACCCTCTTTCTATTTCTAAGATATCTATTTGTTTGCCGTATTTCCTAAACAAATATGTTCTATTTCTCTCATAGTTCTTGGTTTTAACTCCCTTGTCATCTAGCACTTTTAAACATAGTGTTGAGAATTTGCTTTTTATGCTTGATTGGATAGGTATATGTAGTAACCCCCCACATTTAAACATTCACAATGAATTATATTATAGGATTGAGATAGGATTCTATATATGAAAGCATTGTCTTTGAAGAGAGGAGATTTGAAGGGTTGGATACTCTTAATATATTTGAAGAACTATCTTTGTATTTGTAGAATGTAATATTGAATAGAAACCTTTTGATCTGTCCATGACTATTGTTGAACCTAGTATTTTTAGTAAACTATTTTTCATATGAATGTTAAAGAGTAAAGTGAATTGAAAAATCTAGCAAAGGTAGTTCTTTCAAATTTTTTTTAAGTAAAACTTGCAAAATATTGAATGTATTTCTATGTTTTCTATTACATAGAATAGAGAGAGAATGAAAACGTTACAGCATATAACCTGTCTAATTTGAAACTGCACAAATCTATATTACATTAAGAAATTAGCAGTAGTAAGGTTTTTTAAATTGTCTTTACGGACACCATATTAACAACACTAAGCATATGACATGATGGTAGATCAAATAAATAAGTGTACCACACCATGCATGATGCATGTCATTGTAGTCTAGCTGTTTACAACAATTAGTCTAGTTACAACCACCACATGAGGATTTTGACATTTTGCAAGTTTATTTTCTGTGTGTTTCATGAGTTTTTCAATAAAATACAACCACAAATAACATAGCTTGTGGCTAGCTATCTTTAGTGTGCAATCTCAAAACAAATATCTACTTCCAATGCCATCATCTCACCAAATTGGCAAAAACCACTTCAAATGTTCCAAAGCAATGTCATCCACATAGATGCAACAAATATGATTCAAAAGTAGCATGGCTCTACGAAAAGATATAAAATTAAAGGAAACATAGATATGGCTATTAGTCCTGTGAAGCAATGTCATCCACATAGATGCAAAGATTTATTCCCTTATTATCATATTGTCCACCATGTTCTCTGCATAACAAGGCAAACCGCTACTGTAATTGTTATCTTGTAGTAACTCCCTTCTTAGATATTAAAAAGATATTCCCAAAGAATAAATCCTCTGTCTTACTAGAAGTCAACGTCCACAATGGATTCTCCAAACTTTGGGACCATATGAGGTGTGGAGGTCGAAGTCTCTCCTTGACCTTGCACCACTACATGTTTTACACAAACAATTAAATTTGAAAATCAAACCAATTGCATACCTGCAACGTATGATTTATTGTCATTTCTTAATACAAGACTTCAAAATTGAAAATTCAAGCATGACATCAGACTATGTAAACTAGAATAACTCAGCTCTATGTGTCGAGATCCAGTTACAACCTTTGGATCGTAATCCCCCCCACGACATGGACCCCAACCTTCACCTCTACATCAATGGTCCCACCTGACCCAGAATTCAAATCTAGAACCACTCCTCCTTCCTTGAAAAACGTAGAAGATTAATTGTAAGAACAATTCACTCTTCTCCATGCTTCCCCCTCAATGGTTCATTGATATCTATGATCCATTCAAATTTTGGAAGCAGGTGGGTCTATGCATTACTTTTCCAATTAAATAACTTTTCTTCAACTTGTCTTCATCTAATTTTGTGGCACTCAACTTACGACACAAAATGTAAAAATATAGAGCCGTCTCCTAAATTACCATGGCAAAGTTGAAGTAGGAGATAACAAGCAACAATAACAACAAGACCCATAAACCTTTAATTGTCTAAGTACCTATCGTTATCAACAATCAACACACTCCTGCAAAGAAACAACGTAGTCCCTCTAAAAGAAACAAAAAAATAAAAATCATCAAAAACAAAGAAGCTTCACCTAACTCCCATCAAGTCTCCTTCCAGAAGGATCCATGCCCCGTAAATGTATGCAGTCATGAACATGGGAACCATGTCTCCCGATCTATATCTCCATCTCTCATTTATGAGTAGTAGGTGAAATAAATAGGAGCCAACCCAATTCATCCAACATGGCCACACTAAGTCCAAGAACTACCTCAATCATATAAATGGACCACTTATTCCAATCAGGCAAGCCATCAAAACCCTCAACAACCATGCCAGTTGTCATGTACAATAGAATTACATCTGCATTATAAGAGGTTTGAGTCCCCTTCCTTGATTTCCCATCATGCCCTGCATGCAACACCAATAAATATTTAATAGCATTAATCTCTTTTGATTTCTCTTTTTTCCTCAATGCATTAAACAATCCCACAATATTAGCACAAATTATAGTAGATCCAACAATTGTACTTTGTGTGATTACCTTCCCCTTCCTGTAATCCAAATCCTTCCTTCACCTCTTAGCTTGGAAATCACCCACTTCCACAACCTCTCAATCCACACTTGAGATTCTCTCATTTTCCTCTTCAGTGATGCAGTTGGTTGCACCTTAACCTCCCTAGGACTCACTATGAACGGAATAGTAGCCATCTTTCTCACTTCATATCATCTTCCAAGTTATGTGACAGTAAGCCATTCTCATGGTGCACAGAATGCAACCTCTTAGAAGGAAGAAATTTACCCAAAGTAAAATCCAACCACCAAAAATCGCACTTTTCCTCCCACTCAGACAAGACACCCCCTCTCTTTTCAATGTTGGTTTCCTATGAGTACATGCTTACTTCTTTCACAATCCTAATTTGATTCCATACATCCACAGCACTTGGAAAATAGTGAATCTTTCCACTTGCAAAAAGATGAAACAACAGCCTACGCTCAAGCACAAAGATATAACCATAACTCGCATGACAACAAGTAAATTTATATCATCCACCCTAAGAAAGGAAAAGGTAAGGAAGTGTTTACCTTGACACCACTTGTTTTCCTACCACCATAACCCCTTGCTACAATTTTGGGGTCAAAGTAGGCTCCATCCAAACCAATATCTCACGAAATAAATCATCTCTATAATGTAGTATCAATGCATTCATAAAACACAATATACAATTGTTTTCCAAAAATGTTAATCTTGATACATATGTGAAATTTCAATTCATAACATTTCACAATAGATTTATTTTCTACCAAGAGCATTGATTTCACCAGAGAAGCATGCATATACCCACTTAGGGTCCATATTTGAGTGGCAAGAATCCTAAAGAGTGTACTTTATCGATGTATGTACAACACAAATTCCATAGGCATGAACTATAGTCACGTCTTTTTGTTCACATCTTTATATCCTCAATAAAAGGTGTTTCTTGCTAAATATTATGTCACTTTGATTTGCGTTGTTGAGTTGCATGACCTAAAGTGACATTTTATGTGATGCATCATCAGTTAATATGCCATCAAAATGCACTACATGCATGCAATTCCCTACGATTGGTATCAGAGTTGAACAAGTGAGGGTCCTTGCCTGTGAGTCTTTGAGGTGTTGAGAGGCTCTTAGAGAGACTTTCAAAAGCATCACAAATCTAGAGTGTCCATGGGCATTAGTATTGTTTGAAGTTTTTTTCTACTATCATGTCTCGGTCTAAATAATGTTGTTCAAGTTATAAAAATGGATACATGGTTGAAGATATAGAAGTCAATAGTAGTCAACAAAGAAGCATGCAATAATGAAGTTTAATGGTAAGAACTTTGGCTCTTAATAGTTGGTAGCTAGACTATATTTCATGGATAAAGTGTCAAGAAATGGGATGAAGGAAGAGAGAGCTAGAACCACCACATGGGATGAGTGAGAGAACAATGGAGAACCACAAGATAAAAGCCAAAGCATAAAGAATCTGCATTAGCTATCAGCCTCACATACAAGTTCCTTGTGATCCATACTAGATCCACAAGGTACCACATATCTTATAGGCTCCCTAGCCTCTATCACTCAATCCAAATCCTATCCATGATCTACACCAACCAATAAAGCTGATGGGGAATTTCTACCCCTCTAAACACCTTGATGTAATAATCTCAACACTCCCCCTCAATACAAAGGTAGAGTATTGCACTAACATCAGGTGATAAAATGGGAGAAGCCTTTATCAATAATAACAGGCTTTATTACAAGGCTTTTGATTATTATAGATACATGGTAATAAGTATAACATATCTAGAGAGTATTGTCAGGCAAGACAGAGGAGGTAAAATTCCCTTTTTCCTTTCTAGTTCAACATTATCTATTAAAATGGCCTTGCTCAGCACATTTACCACATTTTTTCAGCGTAGGGTGCTTCTTGAAGCATTTTGCTTCAATATGGCCTTTCTTTTTACAAAATAGCACTTAAGAGAAGTTGATTTGGTATACAATGTTTCATTAGAGGTGATTGCACCTGATGTAGATACTCTAGTGGCTTTGCTTTGCTTCTCCTCACATCAATAAGAGAAGGGATAATTCCTTCGAGTATTGGATTACGCACATTCTTTAAGGTCATGACTAGATTGGGGTATGACTTAGTCATGGTCTTAAGGAGCACTGCAATTGCATCTTCTTCATCGATGGTTGCTTTTACTAAGGCTAGCTATGCCATAAGATCCTTCATGAAGGCTAAATAATTCGATTTTAAGAGCAATTTTTGAACTCTTTCCCTTGGCATCAAAGAGATTTTCCATCTTATCCCATTTTAATTTTGGCAGTCTTAAGCTCGTATATATGGTGAACAAGCCCTTTATCAATTATGAACATAATGATTACTTGAGCTCACTCATCCTTCTCGACTTCATCAGCTTTGGTAGGATCTATCAATTATGAGCATAATGATTGCTTGAGCTCACTCATCCTCCTCGACTTCATCAGCTTTGGTAGGATCTAGAGTTTTCCTACCATTTACATAATACCTTAAACCCTTAAACATAAGCGAGTACTTAACTTGTGTTTGCCAAGAGTGGAACCCTTCACCATTGAATTTCTCAATAGATGCAATTTCCTTTGCTATTAACAACCAAGACAGAAAGAAATAGTTATAAATACTCTGCAGATTCCAATTATCTTTATCTTTTCATGATGTAGAAGTTTCAAAAATGGTCAATATGTGTGCAAATAGCTCCACTAAACATGCTTCCCAAGTCACAGGAAAAGGTAAGTCAACCATTTGGTTGACTCTACTAACCACATCTTCAACTACTTGGACTAGTTGCTTATCAAGGGCTCTTATAGGCCCATGGCTTCAAGTGATGAGATGAGGATGACACTTGTCAATATGACACAAGAGGGATTTGAGGAGACCATGTAAGCATTACCTGTGGAGATGTCACCTCACCTTGCAAAGTAGATCTAGAGGAATACCTTAAGATCGATTCAATAAATGTTATGCCACACTTCCCACAATCGGCATTAGTGTTTTTGGTGCTAATTTTAGGACCTCTAGACCACCCTCTCCTATTCAGTTCTCTTGTTTTCCCAAATTGGGATGTATGGTAATCCACTTTGAGAGGTAAATCTATCTAAGACAGAGTAGACTCATGTAGAGAGACCACCAGTTCTATGATCCATAGCAAACCATTGGTCTCACAACATATCCTCCCAGTAGAGTTTGGGGCCATCCCTCATCAATTCATCCTCCTAGGTGGTCATGTACATTTAGAGAGTTAGGACTTTTTTGCACAACTAAACCAAGATGGTGCAAGCTACCTTAGCTAGACCTAACCTGTCTGTGGCACTATAGGCAAAGGAGGATTAAAGGAGCTAGTATGTTTGGACACACAAATGGTTTGCAAGCCTCAAACTCCATATGGATAGAATGCCACTGTTTCAATATAGCCTTGGGTACAAGAGGTTAAGACAGAGGAGCACTTTGCAATTAGATGCCATGTGTACTATGTGATCCATCAATGAGATCATAGTCAATTCTTAGTCAATTCAAGAGTAAACTTTGGACCACTCTCAAATTTCTTAGCCTATCTTGATTAGTAATGCATTTTGGCTTTCCTACTTGAGGCCCAGTGAATTAGAGACCAACTCCTTCGATCATAGACGTGATCATAAAGGCAAGACCAAGGGGGCCCATCAGAGTTCAACCAAAGTATGATCGCCGGTGACCTTACCCAATGGCAATAGGGAGCATGATGTATCCAGGACTCAAGAGAGCATGACACAACAGACTTGGCCTCAAATTGTGATTCACCATGGGGAATAGAGATATCTCTTCTTTACTCTTCACTTGGGAGATAGAGTACTGGAGTGACAGGTGTGCTAGTCAAATGGCATGCTACCACCAAGAGACCACAAAGGAGGAGAGAGGGCTCTAGATAGCTTGATTAGATTGAGCACTATTAGCACTCTATTGTTGATTTCCTTCCTTGACGATGCTAGCCCTTTCCAAAGCCAAATTGAGATCATCTCTTCTTCCTTAGCCGACTAGTAGAGTTGGTTTCCAAAAATCACACATAGGTTCCATGATTTTCAGCTCCCCCTCGTATGATGTTTTAATTTGGGTTTTTGGTTCTTGCATCAACACTCCTGTGTCACTCTCTCACACAGATAATGCAGTGTATTTCTCTTTATTAACATTTGTGTCACAGGTTGGCATGCTCTCAAGAGTCCGTGGATGGCAGTTCCCCCTTTGACGCTAATGGAGCCATGGGCATTCAATTTACAAAACTCTACTATGTATGATCCAATTTAAATAGGCTTGTACTCCTTCCACTATACCAGTTGTTGTTAAAGTCCTACATTATTTTTAGTGGTAGCCCTCCCTTGCCTTCTTTCTTGCTAGAAGTCCATGTAAATCTCATCTATCATCCTTCATGAGGATTGTGACTAATGGATTCTCTTTTGTTTCCCACTAGATCTAGACCTCATCCAATTCTATCTCTACTATATATCTTGGGTTGGTTAGACTATGCCCTTATCCTAGGTCAATATAGATCTCGGATACTTTAGTCTCAATCAAGAGCCTAGGTGTTTACGACATTAGACCATTGGTAGGAGGGTTGATAGCCCTAGATAATGCCTATTAAACCTAGGTTAACGCTTAACCCTAGGTTAGGTACAAGATAATCAAGGTTAGCTTGAGATTTTATCACTTAGAGTCCCTTTGAATACATGTGTTGTGTGATACATTATACCCAAGGGTTCACAGAATGTGCAAATAACTGAGTTATGGTTTACTTTATCTTGGATGGGCATCCCTAATAACCATGCCTAGGACCTCAGCATTTTCTGCACCACAAGCTGCTCCTCACTTCACCTCTAATTGATAATAGTGAAGCCTCTCCCGTGCCTTCTATCACTTCACCTCTTTGATCTCTTGGTCAAGTAGTTGAAGCACTTGCTTCAAACATGGCCTATTACTCCTAGATTTTGTGGCAAGGGTACACTCAACCATTGAAGAGACCTCATGCACAATCATGTCATTAAACGTCTTATGGAGAAACCCATTCCTCAAGGATCCCATATGTCTTGATATAGTCCATGGGGAACAGACACATCTAGTGGATAAATACATGCCATTTCTTTTGCGTTAAAAGCTCTGAGGAACTTCTTCACGTGAGCCGCAACATCCTCGTGGTGAGCTGCCCTTCAACTTTTACATCTTAATATATATCAATGGCTATGAGAGCGAGTGAGGTGGAGGCAGAGTGAAGGTGGTGTACTCATGGAAGCTTTGGCTAAGTTCTTTGAGGAGTTCACTCTCCACCTCCAATGCCTCCTCTACTACCACCTCGTGTCCCTCCAGACCCAATGTCAAGTGTAGGTACATGTTCTTGTATTCTCTAGACTTCCCTAGAGTCTCAATTCTACAAAAGCTTGAATGGCAAAGCTTAACAATGGTTGCGCCAAGCCAAGTCCATTGAAAAGTTCACAAGTGGATACAAAATGAGCGTATCTGTTGGTGGCCTATCCTTTGGCGTGAAGGTAGCATAAGCTCTGATATCACAAGCTGAGCGCATCAAGCTGAGTAAGACCTGTCTTACGAGCTAGAATGCAAAGTAACCATAATCTGTCTTTCTCCCCATCCTACTGATCCAGAGAAGTTAGCAAACAAGACTCTCTCTTGAGAGGCACTCCTCTCCCGCTGCTCCCACATTTTAAATATGTTAGCTGAAAAGAGTTACAAACACACAGCTGATCATTAATGGGCCCGCTTTCCTTTGATAGGTGACTCTCTCTCTCTCTCTCTCTCTCTCTCTCTCTCTCTCTCTCTCTCTCTCTCAATATAGCTATAAACAAAATGCAGAAGGATTCAAAGATCCATCAATCATCGAACGATAGAACAAGGTGAAAATTTCACCAGGTTTGTCAAGGTGGAAAAAGGGATAGTTTTTTAAATTATTTTATCTGATATAGGTTGGAGAATGAGTTACTATTAGAGTTGCTAAACTTCAAGGCATGCGCTATGGTGCACATACAACATCAAAAATTTGGGGGTTGCATGGTCAATTATGTGAATGGTTGTGGGACAATGAGAAGTGAAAGAAGCCATGTGCAAGCATCTGGGAGATGTGAAGTTGAGGCAAAGGTCTCCCTTGTCTATATTGGCACATCGCTGCGAGGATCCATAATGAGATTGGAAGATGGTGCTTCCACGGTGCTGCCATTGGCAAAGTTGTAGCATTTAGTGTTTGTTCTTTGGGAAGGAGAATGTAGGTGCTAGAGTGGTCTGATTAGTAGCAATGGTTCGTTCCTGATATTATTGATTGATCTTTGATGTTGGTCCAAATGTGATCTAGCACTGATTGGTAAATTGTCATTGGTTGGTTGTTTCTTTGGGTGCACGATGTATTTTAGAAGGGCGTTGATGAGGATGTTTGTTGTCTTTGCTGCTTTAGCCAATCAATGTTGATGGCTCCAAGTATGATGATTGGACTGTCGATATCTATCGTTTTTAGAACGTGTTGTAGCTTTCTATGAAGTGTGGGTGCTTGCCTTGGGTGACTTGTAAGCTGCTATTATGTGCAGTTCGCAGTGTGTTTCATTTTGAAAGGTTGCACTTATCAACTCGACATTTTTTTGTGCACTAGTGGTGTGATGATCAATGTTTCTGTCTTCTTGTTAAGCAGTGAAAGGCCATGATCATTGTAGTAGGATAGCTCATTGAAGTTGGCTAGCTTGATGGAATGTGCCATTTGAGCACGATTAACTAGACCATCAAGAATGTCTATCTTACCATTTCAGATCTCGATTATCATTCCTTGTTTTAGCACTAGGGTTGCGTGCAGGCCAGCTGTTGCTTGAGAGTTTGCAAGGGCTTTAGCTTGTTTGCTCCGTGTCTTGCTTTTTTTGACAAAATTGTATGGAAAATGTGAGTAGCTCCAGGAAGGCTCTCAAAAATGTAATGGTTATGTTTCTCTTTCTATGCGTTCATGTAGAATAGGTGAGCAATATCAATGTCAGATGGCAGTCGTCGAAGGAAAGTGTTGTTTAGATATTGTAGCCGTTGTTGTCATACTGTGTTTGTTCAATGTCTGTATGAATTTTTTGTCCTTTTTTCGCATTGTCATTCTTAGCTCACAGCATCGAACCTTCTCTTCCCAATACAATAGTTGGAATATGCTAGTTGAGGTCCTGGGCTTCTTGAATATCCAAGCATATCTAGCTTGATGTTGTGCTAAAATTGTTCGAGTTAGCACAACGCTATAAGTAATTAGCATGAATAAAATCCATCACCCTTTGCATTCCATTATCTATAATCAAGTAAGAAGCCTTAAGTAGACTAAGGTCAAATATTGTTGCTTTTGTCCACACAAATGTTGCATCTTATCCTCTTCTTGTCTTTCTCTTGGGACTTTAGGTGAGATATTGACTTATAGTAGGTAATTAAGCTAGGTGTACATATGTAGAATATGGAGGGGGAAAGTACTTCCAATAGGATGCAAGCCTAATATATGCAAATTAACAATTGCATGTATCCTTATAGTGGCTTGCATCATGTTGCATGCAAAGCAACACTTTGCATGGATTTAAGAACCTCTAAGGACTTTTCTTAATGTTGCAAAGCTCTTGCATTCAAGGAGGAGTATGGGAGGACTACACATATATCATGTATACATGGATAGAGATTATATAGATCCACTAGTGCATATACATTTAATGTGCATATGGGGAAGGGAAAGTAAAATAAGGTTGATCCATGCACATTGTTAGTCATGATTTCATGACTTTTGTCTTTCTAATGTTTATTTAATACTTCTTTTTACGTGTGAGAACTTGTTGACCACAGTAGGGACACTATGGGATTTATGATATGCACTTGGTGTTTGCTTCCTAATGTATATTTGGCAATTAGCTAAAGCAATTGGTGGCTAGAGCTATGGAATTTATACACGGTGCCAATACCGCACAAAGGCTATGCTATTTTTACAAAGGAGATCATGATATAAAATATAGTGGGAGCCTTTATGATGAACCTTATGACATGCAAGATGACACAAGAATATAAACATTAGCCATTTTTTATAAGTGAGAGTATGGAGCGTGACGTTGTGAAATAACGTGTCGTTTAATCTGAGCTTAAGAAGATTTAAAAATCCTACTCAATTTGTCTTGAGTTGTTCCAAATATATGGAATGTTTTTTCCCACTGGGAAAAAAATTCAAAACTTAATTTATTTCACTTGCTTATTAAAAAAATGTGCATTATTGAGGACACGTTTCCTTCCATGAGTATATGTAAAAGTGATAAATAGTAGGCATCATATCTATAAAGTCTCATGCGATTTAACCATAAATAAGATGACATTTGTCATAGGAACATGAATTTTCTTGATTGTAAGGTGATTTGGCATCTTTGAACAAGGACGTGCATACTTTGTGATTATGAATCGTGCGCATGTTACAATGTTAAAAGGATAAAGATGAATTTAATATTACACTAATCACAACATTACAAAGGTAAAGTGCACAATAATTGTAACACTATAAAGCTAAAGAGGATTAATTATGGGTGCAATAATCCATAGAGAATCCATATAATCAACGTCTCTACAATTCAATTATTTATCAAGAAGCTTACCTAGGAGCATGATTACCTAGGAGCATGATGACTAATTTAATCAAATAAGTTTCTCCATGACATGTATAGATTCCTCATTGTATAGGCAAAGGCACTGCCTTTTTCCTCCACCACGAAATCTTTCATCTCCCCCCCTTTTATATTCATTTAGAATTTGGGAACATGTTTGGCATTCTTGCAATTCACATTTACTAAAGATTTCCCATCAATGAGACACAAAGTAACCCAAAAAGCAACAATTATTTTACCTTGCCTGGGGTACCCTCTTTTAAGTAGTTCAATATTATGTTTAAGAGATTTAGGAGACATATTTGATGTACCAAGGTGTTCATAATGCATAATGATTAATTTCATCAAAGTTCTAAGAGTTTAATTGTGTGCCAAGAAGGCTATTATTGCAATAATTAAAGCGTAATTTTCGTACATAGGTATCTTGCAAGGTATAACATTTATAGGGACCTTTGGGGTATAACTTAGAGGTGATACATTTATAGGTCAATGCATAAGTTGAAATTCAAACATTCCTATCTTATATTCATTTCTCCTTTTGGTTTGGTACATATTTCTGAAATAGATATGGTCATTATTTTTTATATGTAGGTGCCTACTTTTCACATAGGCAAGATCTCCTTTTTTCATGAGGTCTCTCACTCTTGGGTCTCCATCTTTTGTATTATTATTTGGGTTTTTATTAAGCTTCATGTACTACAGTCATTAATTTTCTTTGTGGAGATTCTCTTTTGAGGGGGTAGGAAAGCCTTGCCGATTATCCAAAAAATACGTGTGTATTTGGGCGCCGACAAATGAAGGAGACTCATTTAATGAAGGTAAGACCTTGCCCCTACGAAGCCTATGTTGTCATCCTTTAGGTTTAGTTAGACTTTGGGATCATGCTTGACATTAACTTATACCTCACCTCCATCGACCTCGTAACCCCCTATTGCCTTCTAATTGTTTAAATTCTATCTTCCTAATTAAGGGCACTAAGCTAACCATAATCATGCTCATTTGTTTAATATGCAAATAGGGTTAATTAAGGGAAGTCATTGCAGTGAAAGTTCTTACAATTTGATGTGTTAAAAAAGTTCATTGAAGGGCATAATATATAGGAAAATCTAACCTTAAACTTTTGAATAATGATCATATAGGCACCTTCTATAAAACTTGCATTTCACACCTTGAACGGTGCTAGCATACCAATAATTCTCTTGACAATCACCTAGAACCTCAATAAATAAGATGGCTACATCTACTAGTGAGTCTTCGATCGTAAAAAAATCGTGATCGATTGCTCATGTGTCACATTGAATGATGACATTTTTTTATAAAGAATATTTGAATGTAACAAAGTTTAAAATTGAGTTGTCAAATGCAGAGAGAGTTGTCAAATGCACACAGAGAGAGAGAGAGAGAGAGAGAGAGAGAGAGAGAGAGAGAGAGAGAGAGAGAGAGTGGGGGGGAAGGGAGGGACGGAGGGAGAGAGAGAGAGAGAGAGAGAGAGAGAGAGAGAGAGAGAGAGATCCATGTCTAACATCTACCTAGAAGTGAGCCTAATTTGATTTCTTTTTATTGCAAAAGCAAGAGTTTGAACTATGAAAGAAAAGAAAGAGAGAGTTTTGGACCAACCAAATTCTAAAGAATAGGGGACGAAGAGAGAGCATCATTGATTTGTTCAAAACCTTGTTGATATTGATCATCCCAGGAAACTTCTAACCTTCTTTGAGCTGTGCTAATTATTGGGTAGGTCATCATGGGATATTGATCAATAAACCTCCTATAGTATCCAACATGATTAACAAAAGGGTGTACTTGATGCTTAGTGGTCAAAGGAGGGAGCCTAAGGATTATTTTCACGTTCTTAAGGTCCAATCCAACGCCCTCAGCTAAGAGAATGTGCTAGAAACCACTATTAAGGCAATAGTGGCTCTTTACATCCATTTGATACAATCAATAAATTCCTTACTGGTTAGTATGTGCTTGGTTAGCTGGCTTGCCATGTCCAAAAATTTCCTACGGTGTAGATATGGATGCAATTGCTTGCCTGGTTGACTCATGAGGATACTTTGCATGTATGCTATGTAGTGGAGGAGCTTGTGCTCTTTATTTGTGTTTCCTTTATTGGACAGCTTGGTCCTATTCCATGTAAGATTAATCGAACTAGTCACGATAAGATAAGGCTTGCATTAATAAGAGTTATGAAGCTACAAAAAGCAAATGAGCATCAACCTAGTATCTATAGTGTGTCTCCCAAATCTTGAAAAAATAAAAATCTGTGGCTAGTTGAGGGGGAGTAAGGCCAAAGATATTGCTACCTTTTGATATTCTTGTCATTGGCCAAACACACTTTTCTTTTCTTGGGGTGAAATTTGGACACACACACACACACACACACATGCACATGCACATGTGTGCGCTCATTCACATGGATATGCATGCACAACACGAACACACAAGCCCATGTACAGTATATGCAGGCACCCCCTTTCTTTTAGAAAAGAAAGAAAATAGAATAAGCTAAAAGGAAAAATGAAGATGGGCACAAATATAGAATATAAGTAAAAACAAATCACTTATTTTATTTGTTTAGCTTTGATCTCATATGCACTTGCCCACTTGCTAGGGTCATCCTAGATTTTTACTTAAAGAAGCATATATAGCCTCTTTTGAACATGAAAGTTGACCTCCTTTTAACATGCAAAGATGGCCTTCCTTGAAAGCATATGGTTTTTTCATTTTAGACAAGTTACTTTGTGAGCATTGTACAACTTCCATGAAAAAGCAAAAGGTGGGTGGGAAGAGACATGAGTTGAATAAAAAGCTTATTCGCAAGTCTTGTCAAACAAAATCATAAGTGGATGAGCACAAAGAACGTCAATTTTAGTTTGACTGGGTTGAAGTGCACGTGTAGTAGCGCAATAGAGAAGGAAGATTGGCAAAGTGTCCAAAGTCTGTGCATTGATGGCACTAGCATGGATGTGATGTGGAGACGCGTTTTCAATGAAAAGAAGTTATGTCCTCATATGAAGTGAACACGGGGAGGTGGAGATCGAGGTTACGATGATAGCTTTTGCCACACGCAAGCTACGGGAGACAAGCTATTTGCATCGGTGACAAGCGATTGGCATCACCAGAGAGCACTAGGCAATTGGCATCACCAGAGAGGAGTGCAGGGGCGAAGGTTGGAGGTCAACATTGGTGCTTTTCATGTGAAGAATTTCCTTGGCGTTCTCTCCTCGAAATCCAATGAGGACCCAAAGCCCATATTGAAATTCATCCTTTTTTTCCGAGTTTTTTCAGAGAGGAAAAAGAAAATCTGCGAATGCTGAGGCGGACGGCACACGGAGTTGCCACGTGTCACACAGGGGAGAATCCGTGGGGAATCTATGTTGGATACTCCCACCCCCACTGTTCTTACTACCTGCGACGATCAGATCTAGATCCATCGTCTTTGTCTCATCCTTTGCCAGAACTCCTGCTGCCCTTCGCACACTCCACGGCCCGCCGCCCCTCTGCTTCAGGTGGGCTACTTTTTTTCTTTCTTTCGATGATTGAATGGATCCTTGAACTCTTCCGCATTTTGTTTGCTCAGCGAGCGAGGAAGCGAGCGAGAGAGCGAGAGAGAGAGAGAGAGAGAGAGAGAGGAAGCCAGGGGAAGGGATCATAGCAGAGGCTTCATCAACGATCAGCTCTGAGTCTGCTGTCTCTCTTTTTTGTTAACATGTCAAACACTGCGGAGCAGCAAACGTGTCCGTGAAGAGAGTTTTTTCGTTGACATAGAAAAAAGGCGGGCGCAGCAGGACGCTGAACACAGTCTTTCGCTGATATATAAAAGAGCGGGAGCAGCAGGACCAGAGTGTCGAAAGAGAGAGAGAGAGAGAGAGAGAGAGAGAGAGAGAGAGAGAGAGTCACCTGTCAGACGAAAACAGGCCTCCCATTAACGATCAGCTACGTGTTTGCCACTCTTTTCAGTTAACATATAAAAAGCGCGGGAGCAGCACGCGGAGAGTAGAGTCTTATTCGTTAACATCTCGGGAGCACCAGGACGAGCGAGAGCGCGCGCGCGCGCGAGAGAGAGAGAGAGAGAGAGAGAGAGAGAGAGAGAGAGAGAGAGAGAGAGACAGGCTAATACAGGTCTTACTCAGCTTGATGCGCTCCCTTGTAGTCGTCCGATATCAGAGCTTATGCTACCTTCACGTCAAAGGATAGCCACGATCGGATACGCTCATTTTGTATCTGCTTGCGAGCTTTTCATGGACCTGGCTTGGGGCAGCTTGCCATCCAAGCTTTTGTAGAATTGAGCTTCCAGGGAAGCCTAGAACCTACAGGTACCAGGTCGCTGTTTGTATGAAGTTTTCTTCTAAACTTGACATTGTCTCTGGAGGGACGGGAGGTGGAGGTGGTAGTGGAGGAGGCATTGGGAAGTGGGGAGTGAGCTCTGTGAAGAACTAGCCAAAGCTACCATGGCTGCAGCACATTCACCTCTGCCTCCAGCCTCATCGGTCTCATAGCCATTGATAAGGCTAGTTCCGTGAATTTTTAAATAAGATGTATGTAGTGGCAGCTCACCACGAGAATGTTAAGGCTCATGTGAGGAAGTTCCTTACAGCTTTCAAGGCAAATGGAATGGAATCCGAGCATGTATTTCTCTACACATTGCCCTCAGAAGGCAACACAGCTGGTCCAACGTGTTCCCCATGGACTATTTCAAGACATAGGGGATCCTTGAGGAATGGGTTTCTCCACACGTACAAAATTGAGAGATTCAATTACATGATCATGCATGAGGTCTCTTCAATGGTTAGCACTATTACCGTAGCCACAAAATCCAGGAGTGACAGGCCATGTATGACGCAAGTGCTTGAACTACCTAACAACAAACAAAGAGATAAAGTGATACAAGGCACAGGAGAGGCTGCACGATTATCAATTAGAGGTGAAGTAAGGAGCAGCCTGCGGTGCGGCAAATGCTGAGGCCCTAGGCATGGTTATTAGGAATGACCATCCAAGATAAAGTGAAGCATAACATAGTTATTTGCATCTTCTGTGAAGCCTTGGGTATGATGTGTCACCACATATGTATTCAAAGGGACTTAAGTGTTAAGATCCCGAGTTAATCCCGGTTAGCTTGTACCTAACCTAGGGTTAAGTGTTAACCTAGGTGTAATAGGTATTAGCTAGGGCCATTAATCCTCGTGGCTAAGAACCCATGGTCTCGCTTCATAAACACTTAGGCTCTTGGTTGAGAGTTGAGACCGATATATCCAAGATCTGTATTGATCTAGGATAAGGGCATAGTCTAACCAACCTAGGGTGTAGACTAGAGATAGGTTGGATGAGATCTAGATCACGTGGAAAAGAGGAGGCCATCCATTAGTTGCATTCTTCACGAAGGATCACAATCACAATCTCTAATGGAAAAAAAGAAGTGCTCCCAATTGCCTCACTTGTTTAGTAGGATCTAAGTAAAAGCAAACTACACAACTTGTGTTTTATGTATTCCTAATGATTTATGCCTCCAATAATCCATACATCCACATTGGGCAGAAGCCTAGTAAAAAAAGCTTATCCACTGAAGGAAAGCCATTGCATAAACGTTCAAGACCTCAATCTAAGGCCTCCAATCCTAAGCTCAATGGTGATTTCTCCATGTTTTCCCCTGCTCATTGATATGATATGGCCATGTACTCCCTCCCACAGTGACATCACGTTGTATATCTACCAACAGGGGCTTAGGCTTTTTTCTCATGGCCCATGAGACTTGGGATGGTCTAATTAGAGAATCCAATGCACAGCCAGTGGACCTTTGAACATCCCTTTTCATACTTTCTTGTCTGTCATAAAGACACAAGTGAAAAGCCCTAGAAAGACCATAACAATATGTTACAATTCTACACAATATACTAGGTTGGGTTCCCTAGTCTCAACTACTATGTGTCTGGTCACAGGAATCCCTAGCCTATCCCACATGTAAGTGATTCCTATGCTTAGCCATGGACCATGGCTGCAAAGCAAGGGCAGTCAAAGGGGGCAGAAACAGGCAAAGCAGGAGCAGAAAGCAGCACAGGTAATGGACGGTTGCCATGCAGTCAGAACAGGGTGTGAAGTGGACATGGAGGTCAACAGCAGCAATAATAGGACTGCCGTGCAGGCACAGCCACATGACTGCCATGTGGCAGGGACTAAAATCTGCAAACAGGCACGTTTATGGGAGCAGAGGACCTTGCTCTGAAAGTCAGAAAGTCTGTCTCTTAAATCTGCCCTACAGTTCAGCTCATCTTGGAGGGAGTTCAGTCTATATACCCCCCATCCCCATGCATTCCTCATCAAGGAAAGCATTACCAAGATCCCTAAAAGCAGCAGCAGCGGTTAGCCTCCTCAATCTGCCCTACAGGTACGCTCATGTAGTAGGGAGTTCAGCCTATATAAGGCCCCCCATTCCCACTCATTCTTCATCAAGGAAAGCACTACTAAGAGCCCTCACAGCAGCAGCTCCTCTTCAAAGTGAGCCCCCACTCATAGCGAGCACAAGCTACATGGCCATGTTGCAATCCAATCAATCCACTGACAAGATAGAAACTCATAATATCACGGCACTTGATAGGGAGTAGATCGAGTCCACCCAACAGCAAGAAGTGGGGACCAGACCGCCCATATTACTCCTAGGACTATCTTTGGATGTCTCTCTTATGCCAACCACACCATTTTGGCAATGATGTAGAGACAATGACCCAATTTAGGATGAGGATTCGAGTTTAACAGGCCCAAGGTATGGTCAACAACAGCTTTGCAAAATCAGATAGCCAGTGAAGTAAAGAACCTTTTGGAACAATAAGCCTTCATCAACCATAGTAATCCTAGAAATACAAAGGATGTGTCTCATAAGCCAATCACTATGACCGAAATGATGTCGACGATGCTCCAGTTCATGACAAAAATGCAAGCCCAGCAGACTCAGGGTTTGGTGAACGACAACTTGCAAAGGCAGATAGCCGCTGGCAGCCCACTACAGTCTGGAACGGGAAGCCTATGAAGACAAGGACTGGCAAATCCTAGGATCTGTTTTTTTTTTTTTTTGCAAAAAGATTACTTCAATAAGTATGAATGAAATCCGCAAGAGCAAGCTCAAATGCGGGAGTACATCATGTCATGCATGAAAGAAAAAACAGCTCAAAAAGAGCTAACAAAAATCCAAGGTGGAGGCTGAAAATGCCACCTCAACCCTGAAGCAGACTCAGAGAAGAACGAAGATCCTCTCCAAACTCTGAAAAAAATCTCTCTCCTGGCTATAGCTGCTCTGGAGGATCCATGCATGCTCGCCCAGATGGCTATCAACGCGTGTATAGTATCAGTCCATATATTGGCCATAGACTGGGAAGGGTGAATCTGTGAACCCTCCATCGCCTCCGTACATCTAGCCCTCCAAATATACCAAGCTGCAATGCTAGCCAGAATCTCCCAAGTTGTGCCTACCGGGCATGAGCAGCTTTGAAAGGAGTGAAAGGAACATCCTAGAGAGATCATGACTCCACAGATTGTGTCGTATAATGAAGAATGAGTCTGAGTCATGTCCCTTGAAAAACACCTGAGGGCCAGTACGAGATAACCATGCCATTGAGCCCCAGGTCATGAAGAAGGGTGTTTTATGAAATATGCAGAGAATCCTAGCAACACCCTTCTAGATCGTCCTCGCCTGTTTGCACTCCCAAAGGCAATGCTGAACTGACTCAACTGCTGCGTGGCATCGAGGACAAGTAGGGTCAGCCCTGAGCCTGGATCTCCATAGGTTCACTGCAATCCCTCCATGAATAGAAAGCCAAAAGAAGAGAGTGATCTTTCTATTTCTGAGGGATTTTCTGAGCCTCCTCCAAAAGTTTTTATGCACCTTTGCAGAAATATGAAAACTATCCCAATGAGGAGCTCTGGAGGGCCTCTAACCTCTATTGCTAAGCCGAAATCTCCTGGCATTTTTGACTGTGTAACGAAAGAAGGGGATGCTATTCTCTCGGTGCCCTTCATCAATCCATTCCCACTCCCGTGGGTCCCACTACAAGAACCTAATGGGAGAACCATCATATAACCAGAGTCTCCAAGACCCGAGTGCCAAGAGAACAGGGTCAAGATCAAGATACCACCGTGAGTCCGTGCCCCACTCCATGTAACTTGCAATCCTAATAGGCTGGAAGGCAACCTCCAAAAGAATATCATCTGAAGATCTGAGAAGTTTGCCTCCTGACTGAACATCAAAGACAAGGGTCTGCTCATGTGCATCCCGCAAGGTAATGACCTGTAGGGGAACACCCATCCCTGTAAAAGCTCCCAACCAAGTGGACTCTGTGATCGGCAAGTCATCTGTATCTATCCACTCTGCTAGTATGGCTGCATCTATCTGTTGCATCCTGATTGCACTCCCTCTGAGGTGGCTAACTCATAAGAGTCTCTGATCCTCTAGAAGCTGTCTAAAAGCATTCTAGGCACCTACAGAGCTCCCATCTAGACCACTGCATATAATGTGACACTCCTAGTGATCTGCCATGCCCATCCAATATGGATTCATTCCACATAACCGGTTGCCTGTCTATTTCTTCGCGAGAGAAGGGTGTAACTCTCCGAAGAGTATCTTTGAAGCTGCCCCAAGCTTTTAGAATGGAAGCCATGAGAGGGGAGGAGGGAGATCTAAGATGTGCTGAAGTAAAAATCCATCTCGAGCTGTCCATCCAATCTCCCTCGTGAGAAGGTGTACAAGACTGTATGCTACGTAGGTAAAAATCTTTCCAAGGCTCTTGTCCAGGTATCAATCTCCTCACTACAAATTTGCAGAGCAAAGGCCATACACTGCAAATTCAGATCAATAATGTTGAGACCTCCTTCCCCAGTGGGGAGAATGAGGGTCCAACAATCAACTCACCCTAGTTAAATATCTCAAAGGCAGATGGATACACCACTTCAGTGGCAAATGTCTGGAAACCGGATGGATTGATCACGACCTGTCAATATATTATCTTGAAAGAAGTACAAGCGTCAGCTATATTGCTTCAGCCAAACCTAATACCAAGATCATGCTATTTGTCTTTTTCTTTCCAAATAAGAATGTGCAATTGAATTTTCATATTAAAGAAAACAGAAAAGTTTCTTTTTTGGTACTTCTTTAAGAAATTTAAGTTTTAATTTGTAGTGAAAGAAAAAGAAGACACCAATAGTTTTGAATGAAGACACTAAGGCTTGTATGATCAATCCGTCGCTTTATATTCTTATCTTATATATACCTTTGTAAGACTAGTCTTGTATGATCAATCCGTATCTTATCCTACTTTCTCCGATTGACCATTATTGAGGAACTTATCATAACAAAACTTCAACTCTCTATTCAAAGAACCTTTCATCAGTCTAGTGTGTGCTCAAGAATCCTGCAATGAAGACTTTTCAAGAACTTCATCATGATGATAAACCCGATCAGCCAAAGATAGAGAAAGATGCATGATGGCTTCTAACTTATGTCAAACTTTTAAAGGAAAAATAGATTAAATGAGTAAGTTATAGACATCATAATGGATAATGTCAGTCATTCCATGATCCTAGAGACAAAATTCGATTCTATGGGTTCAGCCAACCGCTCCATGCATTCCTCAAGGAGCAATTTCCAAACCATGTGACAGATTTAAGGACTCCAAGCCTCCTATGTTTCATGATGAGGAAAAAGATGGACACAGATATATCTTGAATAACTCGTAGAAGATCCTTATCATTAATAAAATTTCTGCTAGAGCTACGTATTGTGGAGGCCGGTCTCTTATGGGTAGTAAAGCACATAAATGGTGGATGAACGTCAAAGATAGTGTAAAATTTCTGAATCCTAGGAAGCATTTAAATAAGTCTTTCTAGAAGAGTTTCTTCCTAAAAATGAAATGGGAAGCCTAGGACAAGCCTCTTATGGGTAAGCTCCCCTTCAATCTGTACATGGCTAACTATCAAGAGTTGTACTTAAGCTTAAGCATCACAAATTACCATAACATCCAAGGCTTCATAAGAGACTCGAAAGAACCTTACAATGTGGTTGTCAGATGAAATAATCGTAAAACTTTCCTAGATCTGTGAAATGTCTGTTGGCAAGCAAGAGGACGTTATGGAAGGGTTAAATGTTTCTATTCCTCAATTCCAAAGAACAATGCCTTTCAAAAGAAAGTATTTGTTCAAAGAAGAAACCTTCCACAAAAGGTCTAACCTTACACCTACAAATCCATTGAAAATTAAGGTCTAACCTTTGAAAGAGCCATATACAAAAAAGGATCTAATTAAGTGTCTACGGAAGAACCATTTTGTGGCCAATTGTCCTAATAGAAAAGGACAGCAACCAATTATGTTTCAAAATCAACCACCTTGACAAGTATAAAGAGATGGAGGTGTATCATGCAAATAACGCACATACATGTTATTCCTTTTCTGGTATGTGGCATCCTGCACTCGGTCCACATGATTTGACACAGATATGGATCCATTAATGGCAATTTTGTACGAATCATGGTAGATGATAGTGCGCACACAATTTTGTGAATTATGCATTGGTTAAAAAAGGCTGCAGATATTCCATGGACATAGACATATTGTGCCGTCATAGATAAAAAAGTTTAGGACATAATGATCCAAGAAGGTTCAAGACTAGAATGAAGCCTTGAACTTGAATTGTGCATTTGGATGGGACTCATGTATTCCTCTCACAATGTCACTATGACGTAGGCCATACCCTCCAAAGAAGTTACTAACAATTCCATTTCGTTTGAAAGAAATGGCAAGCAATACAAGCTTTAAGGAGAAAATAATGTACATAATGTACCACTTATCTATTCGGGTGGAGCTTGAGCACTATTGCCACACTAACAACTATCCAAGTCTTTTGATGTTTCTTGTTTTTAAATTGAAAAGAATGCAGTTATATAACTTTTGGCTATAAATAAAGTATCAAGCTACAAGCTCTTTGGTCTTTTTTTTTTTTTGGTAAGGTAGCTCCTGCGAACTCCCTCCCCTCCTCTGCTCCCGTCTACCCCCCCCTCGCGCTGCGTGGCCCTCCCCTCCACCTCCTCCCTCACTGCCACTCCCGCGCGGCCCTCCGTCCCCCTCCGCCCGTCGCTCCGCTCATCCCCCCTCTCCATGCTCCGCTCGCCCCCCCTTCCCCGCTCCACTCCTCCCCTCTCCGCCCGTCGCTCCCCCCCGCTCCGCTCCTCTCCTCCCCTCCAGTTCCCCCACCCGCATCCCCCCCCTTGCGTTGCGCTACCACCCCCCCCGCCCTCTCCTGCCCCCCCCGCTCCGGCGCTATGCTGCCCCCCCCCCTTCCCTCCCTTCCTCACCTCTCCTCCCCACCCCCTCTCGTGCGGCGCTGCCACACCTCCCCTTCCCCCTTCCTCTCACCCCCCTGTGCTGCGCTGCCCCCCCCCCTCTCTTTCTCCTCCTTCTTCCTCCGCCACCCGCCCCTTCGTCACCACCTCTCTCCCCCCCCGCTTCCTCATATCTCTCCATCCCTCCCTCTTCCCTCCCCCGCCTCAATCCCCCATCCCCGCCTCTTCCGTTTCCTTCTCCTTCCCCCGCCTTGGAGCGTTCGCAGTTAGTCAATGCGATATGGCGGCCACGTGCCCGGAACCGGTGGCCCAGACGGACCTCCCTCCTCCATCAGCCTATCGCGTAACATTGACAGAGCACCAGGTCTCCTTGGTGAAGCAGGCCGCCACGGGCTTCTACCAGACATCCGTTTATGGGAGTCATTGGCTACTCCCCTTCACGAGCAGACATTAGGGACTGGTTGCAGTCCACCCTCTACCTTGAGGACAGTCACATCGAGGAGGTTGCACTCATGGGACGTGGCATCTTCTGGCTCAAGCTCTCCTCAGCACAGGCTGCGAGCGATATGGTCAGGCGATCCCCTACGTCTGTGGGTGGGAAGATCATCCTCATGGTCCCATGGTACAGGGGTTTCAGTGTAGCGGACTTCGATGCCCGCTTTCGCATTCCTCGCCATCCAGTTACCCTTATCTTCCCAGGTCTCGCAACCGAGCTTCGCCCGATCATCAAGGACCTGGGGGGGCACTTTGGCTGGCCTATGCAGGACACCTACGTTGATGCGGCGGCAGCCCAAGGGGTGCCACGTGTCAAAGTGGTAGTCCTCGATCCGCAGAGCATCCCCTCGGAGTTCGAGATCGAGACGGACACAGGTGTGGTGATGCAGCGCATTCTGGTCACTGGTCGCCCAAATCAATGTCTGAGATGCCATGGCTTCGGGCACCAGGCGTGCTCCTGTCCTCGCTTCACGGGTACAGAACCTCAGAAGACCCCCGTTCAGGCAACTCAGGATCCCTCCCACCAGTCAGCGACACCCCCTCCCGAAGGGGAAGGCTGGACGGAGGTCAAAAGAAAACGGAAGGGAAACAAAGCAGGACCCAAAAAGCTTGCTGCCCATCTACAGCAAGAGCCCCTCCCTGTGGTCACTACTCATCAGCAGCCCGGTAAGGGGAAGGAGAAGGAAAGGAGAAGATCAGTCAGCCTCCCCCTCATCCTTCACCTCGCCCTCATTCCCCTCCCCCCTCCTCTTCGATTCCCCGACCCCCACCCCCTCCAGGATGCCCCCCAGCACCGGTGGTTTCCGCTCCATTCTCTTCCTCGAGCATGATCCAGAGGGAACCCCCCTCCGCCTGAGCCACCTGCAGCCCCGAAGCCAGCACAGACCTCACCCGTGCCTATCCCTCCTGGCCCGGCGGAGGGGAGAGGCCCTTCCCCGCAGATGGCCAGCACCCCTCTCTCTGGTTCAGACTCCTCATCCTCGTCCCCACGCCCAAGGGTTGCTCCTAGAGCTCTTCCATTGGAGTTTTATCGAGCAGGACCTTGGGATTATTTGGATGCAGCGGGTATTGGCTCCTTCCCTGCATGCCTAGACATCAGCATCTTCTTCCTCCGCAAGGGGGCGGAGGGTAAGGTGTCTGTCCTTGCCCCTCACGATGGTCCTAGCTATTCCTTCACTATCTCCAGTGAAGGGAATGAGCAATGGACGAATGAAAATGTTTGGGAGACGATACGAGATCAGTCCTAGGAGCAGGTGCAGGACTGGATCGGTAGCAGAGCAACGGAGCTTCTTTAGCAGCAGTGGAAGGAGGGTGACGTTCGTCTGCGATGGCGCCACAGCGCCAAACGTTTCCGACTCTTGGTCATTATTTGGCCACCTCTGGAGTGGGCCTACGCGGAAGGGCTCCGCTCGTGGAGGACCTCAGAGGTAGCGGGCTTCTACAGTATTTCCCTGGCAGAGGCGTCGAGCTGGTTAGAGAGAGCCTACCACCACGGGACGAAGGGCCTCTCCCCGCTGCTGAAGGTTTTAGAGGATGGGTCCGATGATCCGGCCTCTCCTTCGAAACCCTCACAGAAGCGGCTTCGTCTGCACACTGGACATCCTCCGACCACTTCGACTTCGACCGCAAGTAGACAGCTGTTTGTGGCCCACCTTCCCTCCTCATGAGTATACGCATTATCTCTTGGAACGTCAACGGGTTCCACTCATTAGGAACCCGCTGCCCCAGGAAGATGGTGCTCAGACAGGAGCTCCAGCCAGCCTTGGTGGGAAGGGTAGATGTGCTCCTACTGCAGGAACACAAGCTTTCGGCTTCTCAGACCAGTATTTGTGGGAAGGTCCTCATAGGACGCTCCCACACCTACTGGGAACCTTTGATTGGCGAGCAGGGGAGGAGCAGGGGTGTCTGTACCTCCATCGACGCTTCTCTAGTTCAGCATGTGTGTGGTTTTGGCACTTTGATCCCAGGACGTGCGCTTTGGGTGGGCTTGAATATTGAGGGATCCCATATCGGCATCCTCAATATCTATGCCCCGACCGATCTCAGACGGAGAGCCGCTTTTTGGAGATCCTTGACAGACTTGTTGCCAGAGATGGACTCTTGGATTCTAGGAGGGGACTTCAACAACCTTGAGACCCTAGAGGATCAGCAGGGACGGGGCCCAGAGTTTCTCGGTATAGCTCAGGCAGAGCAGGCAGATTGGGACTCCTTCCTATTCGCAGTGGGAGGTCGGGACAGCTAGAGGGAGCCTTCCTTTCGCAGGTGGACAGGGAGTCTGGACTTCTCTTGGGGTTACAGGAGGGAGGGAGGCAGACTTTTGGAGAGGCTGGACCGTTTCTATGTCAGCGATTGGGCGCTTGGCAGAGGTGGAGAGTCAGGAGTGGTTCCAGGAATGACACTCTCAGACCATTCCCCAGTCATTCTAGTCCTGGACTCAGCCTCTCACTCCTCACCTCCACGCTCATGCCGGATCCCAGACTCCATCTACTCCAGAGCAGCGGTTCACAGCAGGATAGTGGACCTGTGGGAGCAGGATTGGGACCCCACCGGGGATATGGCAGTACAGGTAACTGAGGCGCTTGCTGAGTCTAGCCTCATTTGTCAGCAGGAGGCGATTCAGGTCAGGCAGTAGTGTTGGGCGAAGGAGAGGGGTCTCAGACGAGATCTCGCTTCGATTCAGCGGATGCAGCAGTCTTCTCCAGGCTCTGAGGAGCTCAGACAGCAGGAGGTTCGGGCCCGAGCCATGCTAGAAGAGATCACCCAGCGTCGCTCAGAGTTCTCATTTCATGCTTCCAAGTCCTTCTGGGCTAGGAAAGGCGACATGATGTGCAGAGAGTTCTTCAGGACTCATGGACAGAGGTCAGCAGGAGAGCAGCTCCGTTCTCTTAGGGCGTAGGATGGTAGTGTCAGGACAGATCCAGATGAGGTCCGGGACTTGGCGACAGATTTCTACAGATCATTGTTCCAGCAGGAGCCCCCAGACCCTCGTGGCCGCCTATGCAGGGAGGAGGTGTGGAGGTCTACACCGCGGCTTGTGCAGCCTAGCATGAGTGACTCCCTTCTCACCCCTTTCACCGTGGCGGAGATGCAGGATGCGCTGAGCGCTATTGATGTGGGCAGAAATACCCAGGTGAGGATGGCCTCTCCAAAGCTTTCTTCACCACCTTTTGGGAGCAGATCCACCGGCCCTTGCTCGCAGCCTTCCAGCATATCTTCTCCAGCGGGCAGATGCCAGAGAGCCTTGCGACAGGCTTGATTTGCCTCATCCCCAAAGGGGGTGACCGTCAGGAGATCAGACAGTGGTGTCCTATCACCCTCCTCCCGACCGCCTACAAAATCCTCACCAAGATGATCAGTAGCCGCATCCGCTCCCTGCTACACGACTTGATTCATGACACCCAGACTGGTTTTGTCCAAGATCGCAGCATTTTGGACAACATTTTCACTTTCTCAGAGGCGACGGAATGGGCCCAGCACAGTGGCCAGCACCTTGCCATACTCCTTCTTGACTTTGAGAAGGCGTACGACAGGGTAGACTGGTCCTTCTTGGAAGGTACACTCTCTCGGTTTGGTTTCCCGGACGAGTGGATCAGAGGTATTGCTAGCCTCTACAGGTCAGCCTCCAGTCGGGTTATCATCAGCGGCAGGATGGGGGAAAGATTCACACTCGAGCGCTCGGTGCGTCAGGGCTGTCCGCTAGCACCCTACCTCTTCCTATTTTTTGCGGAGGCCATGACCCACTTGCTTCGAGCCCGTACCACTGGTCTTCGCGGGATGCGTCTCCCTATTCGAGATGATGCAGAACTTCTGGACTTCGAGTATGCAGACGACACAGCCCTATATGTGCAGGATGATGTCGAGTCACTGGAGCGAGTGAGACTGTCCCTAGAGATTTTTTGCCTTGCGGCTGGGGCGAAAATCAACTGGCATAAATCAGTTGGTTTTCTTACGGATCCGGGAGTCAGCTCATAGTGGGGTATTTTCCTGGGGTTTCGTTGGATCCCTAGAGGATAGACGACACGTTACCTGGGATTTCAGGTAGGCCTGGACATCACGCCGGCTCAGCAGTTCTTGCCGGTCCTAGCCTCCATACGACGGAAGCTTGCTTTCTGGAGCACGGCTCGGCTATCCTTGGCACGCAGGGCCCTTGTGGTCAACCAGTTCCTTCTTGCCACTGCTTGGTATGTGGCCTCTTGCTGGTGTTTCTCGAGATCATGTGTAGCCCAGTTGAGGAGATTGGTGCGGAACTTCCTATGGTCTGGTTCAGACGGTTCCGACACCACCAGAGCCAGGGTCGCCTGGCAGACGGTCATTCTCCCCCAGACAGAGGGCGGCCTCGGCATCATAGATCCAGAACTGCAGCGTCAGGCACTACTTGGCAAGTTAGTCATCCGCGGTCTGACCCCAGGAGGGCAGACGTGGAAGCTCTTGCTACAGCATGGTCTCAGCACGTGTACCCCCCAGAGAGGGGGTGTTTGGCAGCCATCTATCCGGTGGATCCGTAGCCTCGTCTCGGTCTGGAGGAAGTTGCGACACAGCCTCTCCCAGGTTCCCCCCAGCTACCGAGAGGAGATAGAGAGACAGCCCCTGATCTGGAGCAGCCAGGTGACAGATGATACAGGTCGCCAGCTTGGAGAGAGATCCCATATCCCTTGGGTGCTCTGAGCGCGTGGGCCCACGCGCTCGCTCCGGGTTTGGAGGGACGTCTATAGCCAGCTGAGCCCAGGCGAGCTGGCAGCAGCAGTTGGTACGGCACATGGGATCCAGGCTCGGCGAGCGGAAATTGATGCTTCCATTCCTGCAGGTTGGAGGATTCCCATGGTCACTGGACAGCTCTTCCCGGGAGATGAGAGGTGGCCAAGACAGTTCACTCCACGGGGCATTCCTTTGGTGGTTGCAGGCCTTTTCTCGGACTCCTCGATACACTTCTTCTCCGTCGTCGATGATAGCCGCCTACAGAGCAGAGAGGCCGTGATCGACCCCCAGCTTCCCTGGCAGTGCCCTCGCATTGTAGGGCTGCAAGGGAAGACGTGGCATATAGACCCCCTGATCATGCAGGACCAGGATTGGAGACTATGGATATGGGAGGGCCGTTCCTTGACAGAGGTGGAGTGGGACCCAGGGGAGTGGCGCTAGCCACCATTGGAGACCTCAGAGAACCCTACCATTGGAGACCTCAGGATTGGAGACTCTGGATATGGGAGGGCCGTTCCTTGACAGAGGTGGAGTGGGACCCAGGGGAGTGGCGCTGGCCACCATTGGAGACCTTAGAGAACCCTACCCCCTTCTCTTACAGTGCGTGTACGGGTAGGCGTGCTCTTGGGGCTCTCCAACGCGGGCTACCCACACAGGCACATAGTTGGTATGCCCAGGGGATATCTTTGGTCTTTCTTCGCACTTTCTGGAAGACTCTTTGGGCTAGCTGGCGGCCGAGGAAGATCTCTTACTTCCTTTGGATGGTGGCACACAAGGGGCTACCAGTTGGCAGCTGGCTGAGGCAGATGGGGCAGGAGGGGCACTGCCAGATGTGTTTTTCAGGAGGAGGAGTCCCTGAAACACTGCCTTTGGAGCTGCTCGCATGCGCAGACAGTTTGGAAGGGAGTCATGGGGATCTTAGCGAGGGCTGCACCCGAGCTAGGACCGATCACTTGGGGAGCCGTTTGCTGGTGCAGCACTGAGATGGGACATCACTTGGCTTATGAGTTCTCTAGACAGGATCCCGTCTTCTTCATCACGCAGGCCACCTGGGCATACATGGACAGCTTCCCTTGGCATCTGACAGAGACAGATGCAGGAACGATGACTCGGCACCTAGTTTGGGAGATCATAGGGAGCATTGCAGGCTGGCATATCTGGACTTCCAGATGCGCGCAGACCGTAGGAGATCAGACTTCTTCTGCTACCCAGACCCTAGCAGACATTTGGAGCATGATCGTTCATACGCTCAAGGGTCAGTGGGATCAGATTCAGGGGGAGTCCCGGGCAGGGAAGGAAAAGAGACGGCGCTTCCTTCATGACTGGGACCACCGGGAGTTGTTCTTCCAGCACTCTACTCAGAGTCTTCAGTGGCGTTACGCCCCCCCACCGTGGCTGCTTGTCCACTCTCCGATGATTATGCCCTGAGAGGCTTGTAATTAGCATTTTGGCTCTTTTTTCTCGGGCTGTATCCATTTTGTGATTGCAGCCCGCTGGCCTTTAGGCCCTCTTGTACTCTCACTTTCAAGTAATATAACTAGCACTACTTTTTGCGGAAAAAAATAAATAAATAAATAAATAAATAAATAAATATATAACTTTTGGCTGTATTTCATGATGACTTGTGTGATCGTTTTAGCCTTGAGTAGAGAGATAGCTCATAAACAGCTTTGTTTCCAAGCACAGGACCTATAATTAAACCTCCCCACCACTTAAGTGGAAGAGAAATAAGTTGAAAAGTGCTTAAAGAGTATTTAAGAAAGAATCGAATCTAGCCAAGTAGCTTCACACACACACACACTTACAAAAAAAAAAAACAATTTCTCATTTAGGAAAAATGTGCATTCATAGCAGCCAGCAAAGAGCGCCCGCACACACGTTTTTAGAACCTTTCGTTAAGAAGAATGTACATTCATACCTGTCCCAAAGTGAGACAACTACTTCTCATGAACTAGAGAAAAGCAAAATGAATCATCATAACTGCTCCCGTGAAGAGCAGCTAGTATAGCAAACCTAGAAACAATCAAAGAACACTTCTAACAGCTAGGTCACAGGAAGGTCGCCCATGAAATGCATGTCTTGAAGGGAGCGATGCGGGGTGGAACGAAAGAAATGATAAATATCCACTTAGGAGTGTCCATACGTCCTAGAGTAACAAGCATGATATAAAGACCACAATGTCCAATAACAACATCAATTGAAGAACTGAACATAGTCAGGTGTAGAGGCATATCTCCCAAACATCCAAAACTGCCAGCCAATAGCGATGCGATGAAATCGGGCACGAAGGAAGAAAGTCACGGGCAACCGGACAAGTCCAAAGCAGATGCTTGATGTCTCCCTCAGATGTGAACAAGATGGGCAAGCTGAGGAAGATGTGTGCCTGGCAGCCAAGAAAGAGCCCACGGGCCACCAAACAACCCATAAGAAAAGCCTTTTCTGAGAGCGAGCTTATTGTTCCAAATATGGACAAGATAAACCTTCCACAAGTAAGAGGTTTATCAAGATGCCAAATAGAAAGGCCACGCTTCTGAATCCAAGGTTGTGGGAGTAAAAGATGATAAGCTAATCTCAAAAGACAATACTAGTCTCAATCTCAGTATTAAAAAACATAACCAGGTGCAATGGTGTCTCTCCTGTGGGCTGCAAGAATGTCTCGTATCTGTCTGCGGGTCATCTCTCTCTATGGTGTGGGGTGTGGTTACTGGATCTTTGTATCCGGTGGGCCATGTGGAGAGTGATGCCTCTAATCGGGTGATGCCCTCTGAGTAGAGTTGTGATGACCTGAACCTCCATCTTGTGTGCTCTGGTCCATCTTCGCATCATGTGTGGCCCTTGCATCCCTGGCTGCATCTCTCCTCGTTGTCTTCTCATCCCACTGACCCATGCAACCCTCATATCATCTATCTCCTCCTCTACTCCGCCATGTCCAAGGGCAGACTCAAATGATATATATATATATATATATAGAGAGAGAGAGAGAGAGAGAGAGAGAGAGAGAGATGATATGATTTTAGTAGAGTCCTCTTGAGACCCTTCAAGATCCATGGGACTTGTGACCACTATTAACAAATAGTGAAAAAATATCACCAACTTGCTATGTATTAGTACTTGTTGGGCTAGTTTGTGGTGCTAGTCCAAGTACCTTGTTGTGGTTTTCCAAAATTTATTTTATGTAACTGTCTAGCTTTTTGGCTGGCTGCCCCAGCTGTTTTTTCAGGTTGTTTCTGCTGTCCCGATAATTCTCTCTGATGTGTGCATAGGATTGTCGACACCTTAAGAGTACATGCTTCTCATCTTCTACCTCTCCGGTGGGGCAGATTTTGTAGACTCTTTCCTCTCTTGGGACTCCGGGTCTTGCCCACCTGTCCCTGTCCACCTCTAAATCATGCGAGTTGGTTTCTCATTTTGTAGATTAAATGCCTTTTAAACATTGATATGTCCTCCTTGAGATATTTTTGCATTCCATAGCTGTCCATTGGATTAATTTCCTGTTTGTAAAAATGCATTTCCCCCCCTAGGTCTCGCCATAGTTTCTGTAGCATTTTCTGCATCACCAACTCCTTGATCTCGCATGCATCTTCAGGTATATCTGCAGCCGTAATGCCCCCAAGTTCCATCCATTTTATCCCCTCCTTCTACCATCCATAGTTTTATGTAGCCTCCATTTCCTTGTGTAGTAGGATGGGGTAGGGTGTCATATCTGTCTCAGCTAGTAGGATGGGATATGGTGTCTGTGCCTTAACCTCTAGCTAACCTTTGAGAAAATGTTTATGTTTATTCTTTTTCCAGTAGATCCTACAAAGCTCGAGTGCTGAGGCTAGGGATCCGTAAAGGATCACTGTATGTGCAAACATAGTGTATGGAAACGACCAATCATATTCCAACACCCCCTCCCACCATCCCACTTTGGCCCGATCCCAATCCGTCGACGAAGATGCTCCAGTAGCTCTTGTATCACCCTTTGGACCACTTTGGCATCGTCATAGTCTTCTCTTGAATTTTCAACTAGTGGCTCCTGCTCTACCAGGTCCGGTTTCGCTTTTGCACACCAGTCTGGTACACAGGTCCATCTTTGGACGCATCTGATACAACCACCACCTTCAGTCACGAACCTACCTCTAAACTTGAGCTCTCTAGGAACCAGCATCCTCCAACTATCCCCCTCATTATGGGTGAACTTGAAGTCCTCTAGGCACCAAGCTCTAAGGGTCTGTTTCAACCCATCCTCCGTCTAGCTAGATATGCAACCAAACAACATACCCGAGACATCATATCCCAGGCACAAATCCAGATTACTTGGACCGTCAAGCTGCAACTGTGGTTTTGTATTGTTTGCCCCCCCTAATTCACAGCTACCGTCTAACCCTGAGTCTTCAGGTCTTGTCAAAGAATCCCCTTGTGCTCCAACAACACTAGCCAAGCACCTAGATGACTCAAGGCACTCATCACTATCCATCACCTTCAGAAAGGATCCCAAATCCTTTTCTGACCATCCTCAATGTTTGACATTCTGACAGTCATACGGGGTTCTACATATCTAATCTCAGTAGCACTCGGAGTTACCACCAAGAAAAGTTCGCCTACCGCCACCTGAGCTGACTCCTCCGACTCTGAGCTAACACCCTCCTTCTGATCAGCCTTCTTCTTTTTGCAATCTTTCACAAAATGTCCTGGCTCATCACAATAGAAGCACTTCTTATCTTTCTTTCTCTTTTTCTTGTTGTCTTCATTTGAAGAGTCCGCTCTGTCGTCAGATTTGGGCTTTCCTTTGTCAGGCTTACCCTTGCCCTTGTCTTTGCTCCTGTCCTGAACTGTCAGGGCCTTGTCATCCTTATCCCTACCATCGTACTTCTTTTCCCGAGCTTCTTGCTGCAATAGTAATGGAACCAGCTCCAAAAAGTCACCGGCGCCACCCTATGCCTGCAATCATCGTAGTCACAAAACTACTATAGCTTCGGGGGAGCATTCCTAGCCACAGACTTGCCATCCTGGTCGAGCTCATCCTTTGACCAACTGCTACTATCCTGCACCACCTTCATCTTGGTGATGTGTTCCTGTACCGATTCCCCTTCATATATCCTCATGCCATACAACTCTTCCTTGAGGTCCAAGATTCTAGCCTCATCGTTGAGCTCATACATATCCCTCAATGTCGTCCATGCCTCGAGAGAAGTGTTCTCCATCTGAATATGAGGCGGCACCATATCCACCGTTGTGCCCACAATGATAGCCAATGCTTTGCATCCTAGATATGCCATGCTCTCACTAATACAGGGTCCATTGGCATTGCCAAGGATGATGTGTCTGGAGTAGTTTCGGTGGCCTGAGGTATCAACTCTATCCCTGTTCGCAATCCCCCACGACTCCCTCGACACCAAGTGGATGTGAACCTTTATTTTCCACAAGGGGTAGTTGCTCCCATCGAGCTTGCCTGTCTCACCAAAATTTGGGATCAGGTATTATTGGCCATGATAATGAACTGAAAGAGGTAAAGAGTTTAGAGTGTCGTACGCCTGTCTGAACCTGAGCCTACAATCCTTTAGGCGCCTACCTGAACCTGAGCCTCCCGCTTGGGTACAATCCTTCAGACACCTAGGAATGAATCGAGGTTGTCCTTTAGCAAGGTCCTTGCCTTCAAGCTCCACTTCCCAAGAACTTCCATCGATACCATGTTAGAAGATGAAATCCCACCACGGATACCCTACAACGGAAGTCTGATACATAGCCCAAGAATTACACGCCGAAGTGTTTTACTATAGAATCAAGCTTCATCAACATGTGTGCACTTCACAACCATCCATGTGTGTGCATACTAGCAAATAGACTATGCTCAAAGACAATATAGAAGCAACTCTTATATATTTCCGTTTGTCCACAAACTGGACAAGATACAATACCAAAAAGGTTCTCCTACTATATGCCTGGCACCTCTAGATCTTTGAGCCCGCATGCCCCACTGAGCGTATGTAGACTCTCTGTCCAAAGGATCTCTTCCACCTTGCTGTCCTGAAACTCAGCCTAGGTGGGCAGCTCCTTGATCTAAGTGTGCAGCCCTCTGCAGGTCTCCTTCACCTCCTGTGTATAGGCCCAAGGATGATCCTCTTGTTACTCCTTCCTGCTCTTGGATTGCTGCTCCAAGTGATGAGTAAATGGGGCCGAATGTCCCTCCTTTTAGAGGGATCTAGGCCCTCAACAAAAGCCCAACCAGTAGGAGGGGGAATGGCCGACCCAAGCAGCCCCCCCCCAAACCGACTTTTGGGGTCTGTTGAGACAACCTAGTTGGCTGGCTCCAACCAGCCCAATCAGGCCCTATATAAAGGCAAGGGCCTGCCCCCTTTAGCCCTTTCTTTCTGGCATGTACCATGCTTTACCCTGCCTCTATCCAAGGCATGTGTCAGCCCCAGAGGAGCCCCATACAATGCTACAGCCAATCACATATCAGCCTCTGCTATCCTGCCTTTTGCCTGGCCTCGTATACCTCCGTACAGCCACTACTGGGCTACGTGGCATCTCCGTACCCTTGCTGACATCATTGCGCTGATCCAGATCTGCCCAGACAGCCAAGTACCTTTGCTGACCACATGTGCTGCCCATGTGGCAGCCCCCATGCTAATCTTTTCTCTATGGTCCACCCCAGCGATGCACTCCTCATATGCGGGCTCACAAGTGGGGAGGTGATCAATTATATTCCAACAACTGTATGATCTGTCTCAATAGTGTCTCTCTGTGCCATCGTATCTCAATCAGATAGAGTCCACCGCATACTTAGTCATGGAAGTGGATCAACCATGAGTGGACCAATGCTAACATACTGGAGGAGATTTGAGCAGCTACAAGTGATAATGAGCTCTAGGATGATTCGAAGTAAGCCCTTGGTCCCCCATCATATAATACAGGCAGAGTCCGCCATGACACCACTCCAGGTTGATGCCATCTTTCAGACAATGACATTTCGACTTGTCGAAAGATCTGTGAGAAGTGCAACGGATCTGAACATAAATGGGGAGAGAGAGAGAGAGAGAGAGAGAGAGAGAGAGAGAGAGAGAGAGAGAGAGCACAAACAGAATTGAAAAGGAGAGAGAGACCAAGCAAGTTTGCAAGGGTTCGCATGACAAAACCCCACAACCTCTATTGGTGTAGGTACAATTGCTCCACATTGAAATGATCAACAATTGTGGGGAGGGGGCCTATATATAAGCAGCCAGCCCCCTAGTCGGCTGGTCCATGTGGGCCGGACCACAGCCCTAGCTGGGCCAACTGCTGCCCTAGGTCTTGGCACTTGCTATATGCGGGGCTGCCACGCAGCCCTACAAGAGGCTGTTTGGGTGTCAGACAGAGCTAATCAGATTTGGGCATTGCACCATCCATTCAAATGGTGGAGAAAGAGATTGAAGCAGATTTGGCACTCTAAGCTTTCATTACGCCAACAGGTTTTTTTATGGCGTGTTCTGCTAGGGTTGTCCTGTCAGGACAGCTTTTATCTTGTAGACGTATTGCTCTTGCTATCTGTCATCGGTGTGTAAGGTATTTCAAACAAACTTGGGAAAGGCGACAGGACTATAAAGGAGTGACAGAGAACTACAAAGGAGAAACTTAGGCAGATCTTGTGGATGACCTCAACCGTTGTTAACGAAGAATTACACTGTATTGTCTGCTATTTTTGTAGTTGAAACATGTTACTGAAGAGTGCAACAGTTACCACGTTGTACACTTAGGATTTCATCAAGGAAAGAACTGATGTGTCTGACTTAAAAACATGACTATGGGGTTTCAAATGCAATAACAATATTGTCATCACAATCTTCAAATGAAAGTAGCAGTGAAGAATACACAAAAGTAGGGGAGGGTAACAAAATGTACATGTCTTTCAAAATTTGAATTATGCTTTTGGGGAAACGTGGGTTGCAAATATCATCTTTGTTGAATTCAGATTTGATGAACATAAGTTGCAGTTGCTGACTCTTATGCTGGATTGTTACCACAGGTGCAAGGGATCGAGAATTGCTTTTGAAGATGAAAAGGGAAACTCAGAAAAGATAAACTGACATAAAAGTAGGGATTATGGAGCCCTTTTCTAGTCAGAATGATGAAAATTCTAAGCCATCAGTCCCTATTGAAATAGAAAAGTATGCTGAAAATTCAAGGGCTGTCTCAAAGAGGGGCACATCATTACAACCAAGACAAGACGCCTATAACTTCAATAGAGAGTTTTTTGGCTGGCCAGGACTTAATCGATGGCTGGGACTTTCAGCAGCTATGATAATGATGGTACTTTTTCTGATTATGCTCTTTTAGTGCAGGATTGGTAATGTGCAAGAAACCCCCTCCCACTTCCAACCAAATTTTCCTCTCTCAATGCAACCCCAAAAAACACTGCCTATTGAGTTGCTTATCAGCTCAACTCTACATTATAAATCTTGTATGTATCTGTGAGAGGTTGAAGTATGTCAGATCTGGTTTCGCCCCAGTAAATTTCTGTGGGCATCTTAGTTAGGCCCACGGGCCACTGAAATTGAAATTTGAAGGGTTCCTCTATACAGAGTAAGGGGTTAAAGGGTTGTATAGTGAGTGGGGGTGAACGTTTGCAGAAGCCCTCACGGGGCTATGAGACAAAGTACACATCCAAAAAAGAGAAGCCCTTACATCTCTGAGTGTCAAAGAGAGTCGAGGAGTGCACAAGGCATCTCAGATTAAATTGTTTAGCACGCTACTAAATTCTAATACTATTGTGAAGTGGACTTCATTACATTTATGGAATGAGAGCCTTTGGGCCTTGATTTGAAGTCTGTGAGTAGTGCTATACCATCTCAATAAACAGCACATTTTCCTTCCTTTTGGCTTCTTTTACTTTTGTCAATTCTGCATTTCTTACCTTGAGCTGAGTCAGGGTGAGCTCCTTTGAAATCCACAAAAGTTACGTCTCAGCCTTTGTTTGAGGAATTTGTTCCTTGCTATCTTGTCTTGAAAGATACTCTTGCCTGTGCTCACTTTTGATTGACAAAATCTCTCTCTTCTGCATCCTTCCTATTCAACCTGGGGAATTGTCTCCTTGATATGTACAATCTTTGTTTCCATACTCCCACTTTCTAGAGTCCAGCCCTCGGGCAGCCCTCCTATGCGTATAATCTGACTATTTGCAGCCCTAGTTTCTTGCTCTTTACCTCCTCATAGACATCATACTTGTTGATCTTGTTATTCACCATTGCCATGAAGTCCTGTTTCATAGACTTGATATCGGTGATAACCAATTCTTGTACCTTGGTCACAAGCTGTGCCGTGGGTGCTACTATATTGCATTGCTGTAGAACCTCTTGGATTACTTCCTCTTTGCCATTGCTTTTCATTTTTAAAACTATCTTCTCCAGTGAGGCAATGCGGAGCTTTGTATCTCTAAGCTCTTGTTGTAGAAAATAGATCTGCTCATGTGGATCGAATTTGCTCTGGAATCTGTTGTCGGTCAAGGGATGGATGGTGTAAAGGCTATGGCATCGTAGTAGGGCTTCTTGCTGTGGCTGGGGTCATAGCAAAAAGTTTTGTTTTGGGGAACTCCATCTGGTGGCCTGTGCTGAAAGTCCCTTTGCTAAGGCTGACCCCCATGCTGGGCCAAGGGTTCAGCCCTGCTTGGGGTGTTTCGACCCTGACTGGCCCTCGACTAATGACTAACTGATGTGTCCCCCCTGCCTAACCTGCTATGGGGTGCTCCCCCAACCTGGCTGCTGCTGCTGCTATTGAACTCAACCCTAGAGCTGCTAGTGCTAATGAAGGCCTAGGATGTACGGAAAGGCTACACAAGGTTGCACGGGTGTACGGGAGAGGTTACATGATCAGTACAAGAAATGCTACACAGCTATATTGAAGAGAGAGAGAGAGAGAGAGAGAGAGAGAGAGAGAGAGAGAGAGAGAGAGAGAGAGAGAGAGTACCATGTGTCTGCCCCGCTCTCTGCTAGTCGTCTAGATGACTCTAGGGCCAGCCTCGGTAGTGTCCAGTGAGGTAAGTCCCAAACTCTTTGAATGAATGTCACTGCCTGAAAGATGGCATCAACTTGGAGAGGTGTCATGGCGAACTCTGCCTGTACTATCTCATGTAGGATTGAGGGCTTACTCCTTCTAGACCCTATAGCCACTTGTAGCTACTCAAATCTCCTCCACTCTGTCCTCGGAGATCACCCCCCTAGAAGGGTGCTGCATACATGGCAATCGGCTGCACTAAAGTGTCGAAGAGCTAGCTCCTCGGTGGAGGATCCTGAAAATGTGCATGGAAACACTGTCTCTCTAGTCGGGCCAAAGCACTTTGCCCATGTGTGAGTCGTGTCGTGGCTGCCTAAGTCATTGTGAAGACGGGACCTATGAAGACTGCTCCCAAGTATGTGTAGGACTGCACTATCTCCACCGGCTCACCTGGTAAGCAAAGCTATGTTGGCAAAGTACTGCACGTGAGGTGTTGAAGATTATAACCTTGGTCTTCCCAAGGTTGATTGTCAGGTCTCTCTCTACAGAAAACCTCTAGGTCCGCCAGGTGTCTTTGCAACCCCTCCGTTGAAGATGATATGAGGACTATGTCATCGGTGTACAACAACATCTTTATCATGAGGTCAACCAATAGTGATCCCTTGCCCCCTAGGCAGTCTATGAAAGATGTGATCTCATCAATGTAGAGCCTGAAAATTGTTACTGAGAGGGGACATCCCTACTTCACCTCTATCGTGCTCTCAACCCAATCTGATAAGCCACGTGGAGCACGTACTCTCCTCTGACAGACTCATAAAGGCTCATCACACCCCCAATCAAAGTCTCTGGAATTTGCATCTCCTATAGTCTCTTGATCATGCGGGATGGCGGGATAGTGTCAAAGGCCTTCCGAAAGTCTACAAAGCAAGCGTAGACTTTTTGGTGTCTAGACTTTACCTCCTCAATGATAGCCCTCAAAGTGATCTAGAATGGAATGCTGCCTCTAAAATCGTGCCTGTCCTATGCCCACTACCCTCAAGCCTCTGTATGACTGCTGATCTCCCTCTCTAGTACTGATCCATAAATCTTGGCCAATGTGTGGCCAATCATGAGGGTGCGGTAATTTCCAATATCCATGGGGTCTCCTGCTTTGTGTATCAGTACAATAGTGGTAGTGTTCCAAGCAGGTGGGAAGCCATAGCATACATCATGGTTGAACATCTGTGCTAGAACCAGGGCTAAGACCTCCTATCCATGTGCAAAATGCTATGTCCGTAGGTCCTCATGATCTTGTGCTTTCCGGTTGTGTAGCTAACGGAGTGCGGCCTGTACATTCTTTGTAGTGAACAAGTGACAGGTAGTGGGCCTCGGCATAGAGGACATGTCCGGTGGTGCCTGCATCGGAACATCATATAGAGAGCATGCATAAGTATGCCACACATCGGGATCAGTGATGGGAATAGGTGGCTTCCCCTTCTATAGAAGCCCACATCTAGTGTTCGGGTCTCCTCATTGAAATGATATGATAATCTCATCCATCTTGTGTGTGAGAAAGGCCTGCCTCTTACGACGCGTCAGCCATTGGAAGATCCATTGTGCCTTAGATGTCATCAAATGGCCCAGGGCTCGCTCCTGTGTGAGGTGGGCTCTCGCCTCTCTACACTCGTCTCATCAAACCAAGGGTTCAGAGAAAGAAAGTCTATTAACATCCATTGGAGACCAAAAGGTCTATGGGACAGCAAGAACCTCTAGTACATTTGCTTTAGGGAGGGCACATGGCAGCTCCCGAGGAGTGCAAAAAGCAACCCATATTATTTAGAGTACCTACATGATAATCTGGAAGAGTAATTAGCCATACATCAGTTTAAGCCTGAGAGTCTTTTGGTTTTGATATAAACTCTCTAATTAGTGCTATGCCTTCACGGTAAACTGCCCATTTTCCATCCTTTCTAGCAGCCCTGACTTTAGCTAATTCAGTTCTATGGGACAACCAAAAACCATCTAGGGCACATGGCAGCTACCAGGGAGTGCAAAAAGGTGAACCTAACCCCCGAGTTGGGCTGTTGGTTTATCCCAACTTGGGGTTAGAGACCCTAGGAGCTTGCTGCGAGGTGAGTAGGGAGTAGAGAACAAGTGATCAACGAGGAACCGTCGTAGTTGTGAAGCAAAGGAATTGTTGTTGGTGGCGGCGGTCCTGCTGTTGGCAGCGCTGTTGGCTGGCTACTAGCGGCACAACTAGCGACGTTGCTAGCTACATCTAAAGTTGCTAAAGCAGCAACAACTGAAGGCTAAATGGGCAGGCGATGGGAGCGATGGACAGGAGCGACGCGGGGAGAGAGAGAGAGTATTAACATCTTCGAGAGGCCTTGTGGGCCTATGAGACAAAGTACGGAACGAAATGTGACACAAACTCATACAAGCCACAAAGGGATGAGGCAAAGGGCATGCTAAGACCCTTTGCTGGAAAACTATACTATACTAAAATCAGACCCTTTGCTGAAAACTATACTGTATAAAGCATGTAAACTCGAAGTCTAAAACTAGTGACCAATAGCTAGACTCAGTCTTAGGTAAGGACTCAGAAGACATATCCAGGTGCCATGGTGACTGTCCTATGAGCTGCAAAGATGTACCATGTCTACATCGGTCTCTACATGATGAGGGTGAGACGTCATAGAGAGACCCTCCTTAGTCAGATCATAGAGGGAGAGAGGGCGACTCAGCAGGGAGCTATGATGGATCGAGCTCAACGACACATCATAGACTTCTAGACATTAGAGTCTACCCTTGGACATGTTGGGATAGAGGATGAGGAGATTGAAGACATGAGATCAGTATGGACCAGTGAGATGGGACGACGACGAGGGGAGATATAGCCAGAGACATAGTGCCACCCATTATGTGGCACGACGGACTAGAATGCACGTGATGGAGGTTCAGCCTCTTATAGTTCTATTGGGAGGAGAATGCCCGACCAGAGGTGTTATTATTGATATGGCCCACAGGATACAGAGATCCTGGAAACCACGCCCTGCACCACAGCGTGAGACAGCCAACACCCACTCTTAGCCAGTCGCATAGATGGCTCTGGCGCCACTCTCGGTAACCTCTCTCTAGCTAAATCCCAGACTCTGTGAAGATCGGCAACTGCCTGGAAGATGGCATCGATATCAAGTGGTATCATGGTGAACTCTGCCTGTATGATCTGGTGGGGGACTGAGGGCTTACTCCGAATCATCTTGGATCCCATGGTCACCTATAGTCTCTCAAAGCATTGCCACTCACTCAGTGTCTGTCTGATCACATCCCCATAAGGTGCCGCGCACATGGTGTAGGCCTCACTAATGTGTCAAATAGCCATCCCTCCATCGGAGGGTGTTGAAAATGCGCCTGGAAACACTGTTGCTCCAATCGGGTCAAAGCTCCTTGCCCCCACGTAAGGCGTGCCTAGGCTGCATGAATCATTGTAAAGATTGGCCCTGTAAAGACTACTGTGTGCCTGGGCTGCATGAATCATTGTAAAGACTGGCCCTGTAAAGACTGCTCTTAGATATTTGTAAGATGTACAATCTCCACTGGCTCTCCTCTATAGGTGAAGCTATGGCAATGAAGTACTGGTTGGGAGGTATTGAAGAGCACAACCCTCATTCTTCTCAATGAAGCTGCTGCTCCTCCCCCTCTAGCTGCCCTCTCCCCTCAGCCCTCCCCTCCCTCTCTCAGCCCCTCCCCCTCAGCCCCTCCCTCTCCCAGCCCTCCCTTCCCCCGCCTCCCTTCCCTCCCTTCCCCACCTCCCCCTCCTGGCCTCTCCCTCCCTGCCTCCTCTCCCCTCGCCTCCCTCCTCCCCCTCTCCACCTCCCCCTCCCTGCCTCCCCCCCCCTCCCGTCTCCCTCCTCTCAACCTCCCCCCTCTTCGCCTCCTCCCTCCTCTCCACCTACCCCCTCTCCGCCTCCTCCCTCCCTGCCTCCTTTCCCCCTTCCGCCCCCCTCCTCTCCGCCTCCTCCTCCCAGCTGCCTTCTCCTCCCAGGCAGCCCCTCCCCGCCTCCTCCTCCCGGCTGCCTCCTCCCTTCCAGCAGCCCTCCCTTGCCTCCTCCCTCCCTGCCTCCTCCTCCCGGCTGCCTCCTCCTTCCCGGCAGACCTCCCTCTCATCCTCCTCCTCCTCCTCCCTCTCCTCCTCCTCCTCCTCCTCCTCCTCCTCCTATCCTTATTCCCCTCCTCCCTCTCCTCCTCAGCCCCCCCTCCTCCACTCCTCCTTAGCTCACCCTCCTCCTCCTTCCTTCCTGGACAGCTTAGTGCGGAAGGAACTTCTTTGTGTTCGAGTCGGCCTCACCCACCTCGATTGGCGATGGATCTGCCTTCAGCCAATCTCCGTGTCCACTCCCACTGGCTGCGAAAACATTGATTTTTTCAAAAGACGAGTTGCAGCAGCTTAAAAAAGACGCAGAGCAAGAGAGTTCGACATCACTCTTTGCTCACATCCATGGGTCCCACCCTTCTAGATTATAGGTGGATGCTCTCCGCTCTACCTGGAGACCTCTCAAGGCACCTCACAGATGTTTGTTTGCTTGGGTGAGGATTCTTCTAGGTTGTTTTTGACTCCTCGGAGGTAGTAGGTATAATGCTTTAGGCTAGTCTGTTATCATTGAGCTCGAGGAGGATTTTTTACACCCCTTTCTCATTGGGGCTTGATCTTGTCGAGGAGGATAGCTGGACGACATCACTTTTCATCAGATTTCCCGGCCTTCCTCAGGTGTACCATCGACTTTTGCATTCCATTGGAGCCGCCTTTGGGATGGTTACCGATATCCCCCCTCTCCTTGGGATGCCTTCCTCAGTAGCCGAGGCAGTCAGGTCGAATGGGGTACCGCGTGTTAGGGTCATTGTCTCTGACCCTAACATCTCGGATGACCGCATTATGCTTCAGCGTCTAGATGGCTCCTTCAGACAAAGAGTCGAGATTGTAGGGAGACAAGATCAATGTAGGATTTGCAGGACCCTTGGGCACTTTGCCAAAGATTGCCCAAGGAAAAGAAAGAAGAAAAGACCTAAAAGGTCCATGGGTGCGCCTCATAGCTCCACCTGACTTGGACCTTCCTCACGACCAGCTCTTTATCCTACTTCTTCATGCGCTATTGGACCTTTGACTTCACAGCCACTAGGACCGTCAGCCTCTCCTCCTAATACTTCTTCAGCGCAGCTAGGACCATGAGCCTCTCGTCTTGGTACTTCTTCAGCACCGACATGACAGTCAGCACGTCTTGTTTCTGTCGCCCCCCGTTGGGTACCTGTCAGAGTTGGTGAGCCAATTCCACCTCAGGCTACCACTGATGGCGTCTCTTCAGTCAGGAAACATTCCTGTCCTGGTTCCATGTGCAAATGAGACTGCTCTTGCCCCTTTAGGTGTTCATGTGTAGGAGCACTTACCTAGGGAGATCCTTATGGCAGAGACTCGTGCCTTACTTGAGTATAATGCCAAAGTCGTGGCCGAGGTCATGCAGCACTCCCCTCCTTCTCTTGCACTTCTATCTACACCTGACAGAGGTAAGGGGGTTATTCGCAGGAATTCATTTTCAGTTCTGGTAGACTTGGCTGAATTTGAGGTAGAGGAGTTTGTACCCTCTATGCTCGGGGAGCACATCTTTCAGACATCCATGGACAGAGTTTCCCCTTCAACAGGTGTGGGTGTGCTATCCCTAGTTGACTTCCCTCCTCTTGATAGAAGGAACTTTTCTCAGGAGAGGGCTTTCTCCGCTACCAGGTCGGGTAGGATCTTCCATCCGGCCTCTTCCTCTCGCAGATGAGTATTGTCAGTTGGAACGTTCAGGGCCTCGAGGGTGTATCTCACTGTCGCCATAGGTAGCTGATTCATAACCAACTTCATCCAGGTGTTACTGGGGGACCCATTGATATTCTTATGATTCGGGAACACAAATTGGATGTCAGGGATTGTGCCAAGTCAGGTAAGCTTCTCTCAGGCCATACTTTTTGGTCACCCGCCTTGGGCACCAGGGTAGGTACTTGCATCTCTGTTTCTTCTTCAATACTCCCCTTGGTGATTGGACACGGGATCATAGTCCCTTCTAGAGCTTAGTGGATTATACTTTTGATTGGTGGGCATAAGGTTGGTCTTTTACCCTTTATGCACCCAATTCTAGAGGGGATCGTGTCCTTCTATGGAAGGAACTGCTCTCTTGGTCACATATTGTAGAGGCTTGGATTATAGGGGGCGATTTCAACATGGTTGAAAGGCCCTCAGACAAAAGGGGTGGTATCCACTCCCTAGAGAGAGCAACTTGGGATGCCTACCTTTTTCAGTACAGTGGTGGTAGGGATGCTTGGCATGATGATGCTTTTCACATTCAGCCACATTCTCTCCTGTTTTCTTGGTCGAATAGGAGATTGCAGATGCCTATCCATGCACGGATTGACAGATTTTATGTGGATGATTGGGCTCATGACAGAGGTGATACAGTTAGCATTGCAGCTGGGTGTCCACTTCGGATCATTTTCCAGTGATTTTGATGGTTTCAGATCCTCATGTGAGGGGCCGCTCTGCCAGTGTTAGGATTCCAGATGACTTTTATACAGAGGAGGGCCTTAAAGAGACAGTGTTGAGGAGTTGGGTATCTCATATGCATGATGGGCAGCTTTCTTTGTCAGACTTAGTTGCAACTCTCTCTGGTATTAGCGACTTTTATCTTTCAGTTGCTCGTATCAGGAGGGGTGAGATCCTCAGGCGTGAGATAGGTATCCGTCAGCAGTTGGCTGCCCTCCAGAGGGAGGAGTAGAAGAGGCCTACGGATGCTTGGATTCAGGAGTGCCTTGCTATAGCAAGGGCCCAGCAGCAGTCACTTTTAGATTAGAGAGCAGAGTACGCCTTTCATGCCAGAGTCATTTTGGGCTCAGACGGGAGGTAGGGTCAACAAGCAATTCTTCTCTACTCTTGGCCCCAGACATAGTAAGGAGAGCATCTCACAGCTTGTTGACTCATGCGGAATTCTTCAGACACATCCGGATGCCGTCTTGCAGGTTGCCACCGATTTCTATGCCTCCCTTCTTACAGCAGATCCTGACACTCAGGCCATAGATGATGCTAGAGTGGTTATTTGGCAGCACTTACCTGTGTTGGTGACTGGGGATATGACTGTCTCACTTGATGCACCCTTCACCAACATAGAGATCAGGACTGCTCTCTCTGCCCTTCATAAGGGCAGTGTCCTGTTTCAGATGGACTTAACCCCCTTATTTTTTATTACTTTTTGGGATCAGATTTGGGGATCACATTACTTCAGCCTTGTAGGGTGTTTGGGACTCGGGTGAGATGCCAGACTCACTTACAGAGGGCCTCATTCATTTGATTCGGAAAGGAGGTTGCAGGAATTTAATGTCTCAGTGGAGACCGATTACTTTGCTGGGTACTTTATATAAAATCTTAGCAAAAGCTATCAGCCTTCGTCTGCAGCCCTTTGTGCTAAATCTTATCCATGATACGCAAACGGGCTTTGTGCATGGTAGGAGCATCTTTGACAACATCTCAAGGCTTCTGACTGGGCCATGCATAATGGCCACAGGAATGGCCACAGGCTGGCCATTCTACTCCTAGACTTTGAGAAAGCTTATGACAGGGTAGACTGAAGCTTTCTAGAGGGCACACTTATTCGCTTTGGTTTCTTAGATGCATGGATCAGAGGGGTGTCAGCCCTCTACTTATCAGCCCACATCCAAGTTCTTATTGGTGGAGTCAAGGGGAACATGTTTGAGATTACCAGATCAGTCTGCCAAGGATGCCTCTAGTCCCCTTTCTGTTCTTATTTGTGGCTGAAGCTATGAGCTATTACATTAGAGCTCAAGCTGATATTGTAAGGCTCAAGCTTCCATTGAGGCAGGAGGATGAACTCTTAGACAGTGTGTTGGCAGATGATACGACTGTTTTTTTGGATGCCACTCTATAGACACTGACCTCATTCAGGACGGCATTGGATTTGTTTTGCATTGCAGCAGGTGCACACATTAATTGGAACAAATCCAAGGGCTTTTGGATCAGTGATGAGGACACTCGAGACTGGGAGATTGACATAGGGTTCACTTGGAGTCAAAGGGGTGTTTCCGTTAGATATCTGGGATGCTAGGTTGGGGTGGGCATCTCTCCAGCACAACAGTTTGCTCCCGTGTTGGAGAGTATCAGGAGGAAACTCATCTTTTGGAGTTCTGTCAGACTTGACCTTTCCAGAGTTGTGGTTGTGAACCAGGTATTATTGGTCATTGCCTGGTTCGTTTTCTCTTGTTGGTGCAAGTCTAGAGGTTGTATCGCTTAGCTCATGAGACCTATCAGGAACTTCCTATGGAGCGGATTAGATGACACCTTAAATGTTGTAGCGAGGGTGGCTTGGGAGATCCTCATTCTCCCCACAGTCAATATTATTGACCCGAACTCGCAGTGTATGGCCTTGCTCTGCAAGTTCGTAGTACCTGGATTGATGCCTGGACAGGAGCCCTATAAAGATTTCTTCTCACGCAGCATTCAATCTTGTACTCCATCTCATGGGGGAGATTGGATGGACAATATCAGATGGATCATTTCAAATCTCCCCCTTCCCCTCTCATGGCTACTATTCTGAAAGCTTGGGGTAGCTTCAGAAACACTCTTCGCAGAGTTCCGCCCACCTCTCATGAAGAAATTCACAGGCAGCCAGTCATGTGGAATGACTCAATATTGGATGACCATGGCAGGACACTTGGAGTGTCACACTATATGCAGTGGTCTAGATGGGAGAGGGGACCTGCTTCTACAGTAGGCGCCTGGCAGGCCTTTAGGAGACTTCCAGAGGATCAAAGACTCTTAGCAGTTGGCCATCTTAGAGGGAGTGCAGTCAGGATACAACAAATAGAGGCAGCCATTCCGGCAGAGTGGATACACACAGATGACATGCCGATCACATAGTCCACTTGGTGGGGAGTGTTCTGGACGGGCATTCCTTTACAGGTTATTGCCCTACGGGATGCACATGAGGATACCCTAGTCTTTGATGTTCAGTCAGGAGGGAGGCTTACCAGATCTTTTGATGATATTCTTTTGGAGGTTGCCTTTCAACCAGTCAAGATTGCAGGTTTCATGGAGTGGGGCATGAACTCACAGTGGTATCTTGACCCAGATCCTCTTCTCCTTGCGCTAGGGTCTTGGAGACTTTGGTTACATGGTGGTTCCCCTATTAGGTTCCTGCAGTGGGACCCAGGGGAGTGGGAATGGATTGATGAGAGGCACCGAGAGAAGAGCATTCCCTTCTTTCATTATACAGTCAGAAATGTCCGGAGATTTCAGCTCAGCAGTAGAGGTTGGAGGCCCTCCACAGCCCCTCATTGGGATAGTTTTCAGATTTTTGAAGTTGTACAGAAAAACTTTTGGCGTAGGCTCTAGAAATTCCTCAGGAATAGAAAGATCACTCTTTTCTTTTGGCTTTCTATTCATGGAGGGATTGCAGTGAACCAGTGGAGATCCAAGTTTGTGGCTGACCCTACTTGTCCTCGTTGTCACATAGCAGTTGAGTCAATACAGCATTGCCTTTGGGAGTGTAGACAAGCGAGGGCGATCTAGAAAGGTGTTGCTAGGATTTTCAGCATTTTTCATACAGCACGTTTCTATATGACCTGAGGTTTAGTAGCATGGTTATCTCTTACTTGCCCTGAGGTGTTCTTCGAGGGACATCCAGATCCAGCTTTCATTGTACGGCGACACTCAGTGGAGTCTTGTTCCCTCCAGGATGTTCCCTTCACTCCTTTCAGAGCTGCTCATGCCTCAGTAGACACATCATGGGAGATTCTGGCTAGCATTGCAACTTGGCATATTTGGAGAGCCAGGTGTACAGAGGCAATGGAGGGTATCCAGGTTCACCCCTCTCAGGCTATGGCCAATATTTGGACCGACATAGTACACACTCTGATGGCCATCTGGGCAAGCATGCTGGGATCCTCCAGAGCAGCCACTACCAGGAGAGTTACTTTTTTCAGAGTTTGGAGAGGATATCCTTTCTTCTCTGAGTCTCCCTCAGGGTTGAGGTGGCATTTTCAGGCTCCGCCTTGGATTTTTATTAGCTGCTTTTGAGCTGTTTTTTCCCCCTCATGCATAGCATGATGTATTCCCGCATTTGAGCTTGCTATCGCGGTTTTCATTCATACTTAATGAAGTAATTTTCTTGAAAAAAAAAAAGATCATAACCTTGGTTTTACCAAGGTTAACCGTAAGATCCCTCTCTCTACAAAGCACCTCTAGGGCATCTAGGTGTTTTTGTAACCCTGCTGCTGAATAAGATAGGAGGACTATCATTTGCATACAATAGTATCCATATCATCAAGTCAGCCAGTTGAGATCCTTTGCCTCCTAGGCGGTCAATGAAGGTCGTGATCTCATCAATATATAGCTTAAATAAAGTTGGTGAGAGTTTGCATCCCTGCTTCATCTCTATCGTACACTCCATCTAGTCTGATAGGCCTCCAGGGACGCGTATTCTCCCTCTGATTGACTCATAGAAGCTCATCACTCCCCATATCATAACAGCTAGGATCTACATCTCCTGTAGTCGTATGATCATGCGCGCTTGTGGAACGGTGTCGAAAGCCTTTTGAAAGTCCACAAAACATGTGTAGACTTCTGGGACCATGAGCGTGCCTTCTCGATGATTGCCCGCAAGGTGAAGATATGATCCAAAGTGGAGTGTTGTCTCCTAAAACTGGCCGGTCCCAATGCCTGCTGCCCATGCATCTCTGTATAGGAGCTGATCACTCTCTCTAGTACTGACCCATAGATCTTGGCCAGCGTGTGACTAATCATGAGTGCAATAATTCCCTGTATCCATAGGATCTCTTGCTTTGTGTATCGGCACGATAGTAGTAGTACTCCAAGCAGGAGGGAAACCATGACATACCACATAATTGAACATCTGTGCTAAGATCGGGGCCAAGACCTCCTGCCCCTATGCACAATGCTCAATTTGTAAACCCTCATGGTCATCTGCTCTCCACTTATGGAGCCAACGTAATGCAGCTCTCACATTCTGTGGGGTGAAGAGGATGCAGGTGGTGGGCCCGGGAAGAGCAGACATATCAAGTGGTGTCTGAGCGGGGACATCATAGAGGGATGTCACATAAGTATGCCATACCTCTGCATCCGTAATAACCCCTACAGAGCCTCGGATCCCATTGTTCCTTCTCGTCTCTTGCCTAAAGGATGATTCCCAGGTATATCTAGTGACCGTAGGTAATCCTCTTACAGGACTCTCAGGTGTTTCAGTATAGAATATCATCTCCCTACCATTGTAAGTCTCTGAAATCCCCCCTAGATCTGACCATAGGGTGCTGTTGTAATTCCATACTGCTATTTTCAACTCATGCTGTCCTCTCACCCCATGGCCTGGGCTTATCTCCATTTGCATCCTCTCCTTTGTCTTTCCTTTCACGGATCATAACCTTACCATCCGTATAGACAGCCCATTTGCCCTCTTCTCTCGCTGCCATAACATGTATCATTCCATCCTTCCGATGTTCCTGCTGCGGTAATGTAACATCATCATCAAGGTATATCTTAGTCCCTTTCAATGTGGCTCTCATGCTCATAAAACTGGATCTATCCATAGCAGTTCTGAGCTTTATTATGAGCAGCCTGCCACAAAAGCTGAATATGCTCTTTCCTCATAGGCATCAAGCTAAAATAACCCATGACATAATGTACCGGTGAAAACCAAGGCATAATATCTCTCCCTGTCACGGACGTACATCTGTCATCCTCAAAGGTGACTTGGTAACCTCTTCGACAGAAAGAAGAGACAGAAAGTAAATTCTTCGTAGTTCCAGAAACATACAAAACATCCTGGATGCAAAGATATGAACCATCCACGGTTGTGAGTGATCCCTTTAACTTCATAAGAAGAATGATTGGCACAAGAAACTGTTTTGCCAATCGGTGCACTGGATAACTTATCAAAGAAAGATTTATGTGAGGTGATATGGCGGGAAGCACTGCTATCAAAGTACCATGTTTTAGCCGTCTCATTCACGTTGAAAATACGTGACTCCCAAGAAGCATCGTAGCTGCAAGTAAAGAAGCTCAACAGAATGAGCAGTAGTATCCTCAGAACCTACACTATGAGCTGAGCTTGAAACTGCCATACCAGACTCTTTCTTCTTTTCTTTGGCTGAACTTTCTTTTTGCCCTTCCTTCGCTGAAAAATCATGCTCGCCACTATGAGAACCGAATCCATATTCTTTTGCATCTGCACCTCCTGCAACAAGAGTGCTAGCAACTCTTGAAAAGTGAGGTGATTCTGATGCCCTCGCATCGAAAGGTTGAGAGACACATGAAAAGAAAGATAAGACTTTGGCAAGGAGTTCAAAGTAATGGTAACAAGCTATGAGTCTTGAATGACCTCATCAATGTTCAAGATTTGCTCTTTGAGTCCGGGTGACATGTTCCTGCATAGAGTCACCCTCATCGATGTGCACATTATGAAGCTCTCCGCGCAAATATGAGACTCTCGCCTCATTACGAGCTTGATACATATGCTCCAAAATATCCCAGGCTTCTTTAGCAGTCCGACAGGATCTAATATGAGGGACAATAGACCTCTTGATATTCAGTGAAATCAAAGACAAGGCTTGAGCATTACGAGTATCCCACCTCCTTTGCTCAGGAGTAATACCTGCAGGTGCTTGCCCAACAAGGGCAGCTTGTTGCCTTTGTTGCCCACGACCTGCACTACCAGCACGAACCGCCCCTTGTGGAGGAGTTCTTGGTGCTATAGGACTGGGACGGGCCTCATTACCTGTAACATAATCTCAGACGCCTTTGGCAACTAATGGATTGCGAATCAAAGAGGGTAGTTGGTGCCATCCAACCGATCTTCCTAGACAAGCAACTGAAAGACATCATGCGGATTTTGCTGTGCCATTTGAGCAAACAAAAAGAGACAAATAATCTCAAAAAAGTTCCCTTGCTGTGAACACCCTGCTCAAGTAACATATATCATTGCCAAAGCCTATACTAGGTTTGAGGATGCTCCTCAAATACACCAGAAAGATCCCATGCTGGGATATGTGCTGCAATCTTAAAGTTTTCCCTAAAGTACCAGCGGCTCAACACGGCATAAACCCAATTGAATGCTTGATTGTACCTTCAAAGGCAAACCCCAGTGGCAGGGTGGCTAACAAATGCAAGCAATTGAGAGGGAAAAGAGCTCCCAATGCAAGCAGTAACAGAACTGAAAGTTCACCAAACTAAAACCCAAGTAAATGGGCTGCAAAATGCTTCCAAAAAGAGCTCCAAGATGAACTGAAAATGATCTCCCACGAACTATATGTGCTTTCCTTCAAAATTGCTTGCCTTGCCTTAGCAAGCAATAAATGACTGAATTTTATCTCTGTTTTGGCAAAAAACAGTAGGTCCCCAATTGTATGGACTGAAAACGCACCTGGAGGTGCAAAATATGAGCTGTCCTTGCACAAATCTGCATGAGACAGATTCAAAACAGCTAGGAAAAGTTTCCGGAAGCTCCAAAACTGTCCCGAGAGTGATAGAAAAGCTTCAAAACAGCAAAACAGTCCTGAAAAACACATTGAAAAGCCTGTCCAGGCCCGAAAAACACCTTGAAAAGTGTGTCCACCCCTCCAAAAATAGGTTCCCAGCCTAGGGATGATTGCTGCGTTCGAAAAACAGCAACAAAGCCCACAAAAAACTTATTCAGTTGGCCGTTTTTGTAAAAAGCGGGTCCAAAATGAGGTCGCCCAGCCCAGAAGAAGCTCCTTAAGTGCTAAAAAAGAAGTGTCCAGCCTTGGACTTGCAGTAGGAGGCGGTGGCTGGTCTAAACCAGCTCGAAATCAGCAAAAAACCTCAAAAAACTGGTCACCTAGGTCCCGAATAGGGCTAGAACTTCTCCAGAAGTGGCGCCCAAGCAAGAGGACCCTATAGGAGGTGGCTGCCAGGAAAAATGAATTGTTTTGGCCAATTTATTCGCAGTTTTTCATGACGGAATCGAAGCTAGAGGGCGTGTGAGGTGCGGGGAGAGGTGTGGGAGCGAAGGGGAACCTGCTCTGATACCAAATGTTGGAAATGGAAGCGAGAGAACGACGCGAGAGAATGGAGCTGGAGCAAGGTGGAATGAAATTGCAGCAGCAACAATGAACTACAAAGCTAGGGTAGTCATAGAGATGAAACCCTAGAATGAACCCTAACTAGGGTTAAAAGATGTGTGGTGACTAACTCACCCACAAACTCAACCTCTCACTGAGGTTGGGGTAAAAATACTTAATAAATGAAAAAAGTGCCCCTACCCCTGTATTACATAACATTGGCCACTTTCTTAGGAAATTTAAATATTTCTAACAAAGCTAAGTTGAAATCTCCTGGCATAACTGACCGTGTAATGAAAGAAGGGGAGGCTCTTCTCTCGGTGCCTTGCACCAAGCATTCCCACTTCCCGGGGTCCCATTGTAAATACTTTATGGGGACACCTCCATAGAGTCAAATCCTTCATGAACCCATAAGAAATGCAACCTAGGTTAGGATCTAGATACCGTCCGGAAGCCAAGAAACACTCCTCCACATGACTTGACACCTTGACAGACTGAAAAACAACATCCTCAAGAATATCTGCATCTGTAGACCTAGACAACCTACCCCAATAATGAACATGAAAGACCAAACCATCCCCATCTAAATCTCCTCATAGTCTTATGACCTGTAGATGGATACCCATCCTCGTAAAAGCCCCAAGCCAAGTAGAGCTATGTGACGCCTGCCATCTATGCCATCCCATCAGGGTGTGGCTACATCAATCTACTCATTTCTCCTTGCACTCCCTATGAGGTGACTTACTGATTGGAGTTTACAATCATCTGGAGGTTTTTTGAAATCCTTCCAAGAGCTCACAGAGGAAGGGGGGCCTCTCTCCCATTTAGACCACTACATATAATGGGAAGTACCAAGTGGTCTGCCATGGTCATCAAGTATACTATCATTTCACATGATTGGCTGCCTATCAACCTCTTTAAGAGAGGAAGGGGAAATTGTCCAAAGAGAACTTCTGAGACTGTCCCAAGCTTTCAAAATAGCAGCCATAAGAGGAGAAGGAGCCCTAAGATGATGAAGTAAAAATCCACCTAGGACTATCCATCGAATCTCCACCCGTGGAAGGAGAGCAAGACTGTATGCAACGGATAAAGAAATATTTCCATGGCTCTCGTCGAGGCACGAGTCCCCTCACCACAACCTTGCAAATCAATGCTTGCATTGCAAGCCCAGATCAATGATATTGAGACGTCCTTCCCGTGTAGGGAGAATCAAGGTCTCCCAAGCGGTATGATGGTGTTGGAGTTCTAGGTAGTCGAAAAACCTTTGCAGGAGGCTTTTTTAAGAAGCTTTGCTAGGGTTGGAGCAAGTACTCCCCACCCATGGGTTAGGAGTTCTGCCTGGAGGCCCTCCCCATCTTTGGCTTTTCCATTTTGAAATTTCTTGATTGTGCGTGGAAGTTGTGATGTGGCAACGTCCTCTAAAATGGGTGTGGGCTAGTCAAGAACATCATAGTATGCCCACATAATCTTTTCAAAGATGAGGGCCTTGGATAGGATATGGAGACCTTGTTAGAAAGCAGAGGTGGATGTTGCTTGCTACAGCCAACACTCCGTGAAGAGCGGAAGATTGTATAAGCATATGCCCAAAAACCATACATTAGTTTTTCAAATCTTGCTTTTCTCCTTAATGTGTACAAGTGCATAGAGAGAGGTGGATGTTGCTTGCCACAACCAACACTCCGTGAAGAGCGGAAGATTGTATAAGCATATGCCCAAAAACCATACATTACTTTTTCAAATCTCACTTTTCTCCTTAATGTTTACAAGTGCATAGAGAGATATGCAGACAATTATTGAACTATGCTCAAGAGAGTACAAAAAGCAATATATATCGATCCAAAGATGGTCGATACCTTGTACAAAGGCATGCACACTGTGCTACCATGTAGCAGCAAGGTGCTGCCTAGATGTGGGACCCTGTCACTACAGAACTATTATACCTACCTCCTCATGGCACCTTCAAACAGGCAGCCTGCGTGCTCTCCTAGAGCTTCAGTGGGTTACGTAGTGATGCACTGCAAACACACCTCCTTGCTGCTCTGGTGGACAGCCAATGGTGAGGCATTGTTTGCTCCTTGATCCTTGACCTCAGATCCTTGACCTCCTTCCTGCTTCCATCTGTAGCCAATTGTGGCATTAGTCTCCCCTGATTCCTGTCCTCCTTGCTGCTGCTGTGATGGCAGCCCAATCTGAGGCACCAAAAACCCCAAATACTGCATAATAACTACCCCCACCTTGAGGCTCTTTATATAGGGCTTGGAATGCCCTAGGGACTGGCCGTCCAGTTTGTAAACTGGCCAACTAGTTAGTCTGCAGTCCTAGACTGGGCCGACCCAGTCTGGCCCTTTGTAGACAGCCGGCCTGCTTGTTCAGTCTATAAAAGGCTTGCCTGGCGCCTATTGGCCCTCCTCCTCTTGCCTCCTCCTTGGCCTGCTGCAGCAGTATCCGACTGTCCACTGCAGCCTATTGACCTATCTGTAGCAGCCCGACCTGTTTGTAGACACGACCTAACACCACAAGCTGCATCTAATGGCCACGTGGCAGTTGTTGACTGTTGCATCTATTTTTGACTGCTCCGAGTTGTACCTGCAGAAACCTATCTGTTGTTGTCTCCTGGGCAGACTCCTGCTGTCTGCAGAGTCTACTCTAGCCATTTGACAGCAACCTTTGCTTGCTGCTCATGCTGCCCGTGTGACAGCCCTGCACATTTCCAATTATCTGCCCCCACGGCAGCCCTTTTCTCTGCCCATGTGGCATCTCTCAAACTGTCATGTCTCCTCATTTAGGGGCTCATAGGTGGGGAGGTGTCCTTGATTCTACCAACACCCTCTCTCACCGACCCACCGTGGGCCAATACCAACTCATCAATGCAGATGCTTCATTAGCTCCCATTGAGAAGCACTCAGGAACAAGTTGGAGACGTCCTCGATCATCGTTCTTCAAACCAGCAGCTTCTGTTCCTCCAAGTCCAGTCCCCTTCAGGCAAACCATCTTGGTACACAGGTACAATCCAAGTAGCACCAAAGGTCAATGGCACCACCATTCTCAATCACGAACCCACTAGTGTTATCGAGCAATCCTGGCACAAACATTATCCAGTTGTCTCGCTCAAAATCTAAGGGCAGCTTGACCTTCGTTTTACTTAGGTCGACGTTCACGTCTCAGCTCTCTAAAAGCCTAGAAGGATGTCAGGTGCATTTGTCGTGACGGGCCTCTCTATGACGGCCCTAGATTAAAGATGTAATTTGATGTGGATTGATTCGTCAGAAGCCTGTCTGTCCAGTCACCCGGATGCTTGTGCTCTCGACATGCGCATTGAGATTTATCTCAAGGGCCAACCTCTAACCTTGGCCATCAAATGGCCAGCCATATTAGTATGATAGTTACCCGCATCCATGGGATCCCCTGGCTTGTGAATGGATATGATGGTGCCTAGTGGTTCAAGAGGTTGTATGATGATCAATGCAAAGTGCCTAGGCAATGCTCTATTGTAGAATTATTGGAGCATGTATTATGCTTGGAGGCTCTCCTGATCCTTCTTTATAGCCTCCTTTAGACGTGCCATGGTTAAGAGTGTGGAGGTGGTGGGTCGTGGGATGTCTTCCGAGTCAAATATAAGCGAGTTAGGAATATCTTAAAGTGTGCTTTTCAAACACTAGGATCCTTAAGAGGACATGGTGGCCGTCTTTCTAGAAGCTTCATCTATAACTCTTTGGAAATACTTCTATAAAAGGCACATAAGAGCTCCTGTTCATTGCGGGCCAAAAATTGTCGTTTTTTTCATTTCACTAGACATCAATATACTTTCTTGATGAGTTCATACTATTGGTATCCTTGTTTGTTCTTGAAGTGTGAGCATTGCCTAGGCACTTTGCATTGGTCATCATACAAACTATTTTAAGGTACAGACCCTTCAGGTGGCTTTCTTGTGTAAGGGAAGGAGTGCTATGCCACATTTTGGATGGAATTATTGAGAAGGAGGGTTCGGCATCTGTGTCAGATTGCTCAAGATAACAAAAACAGCCTATGAGACCACAAAAATGCTAAAATCATCATAAGAGTACACGCCCCATGGGGGGAACTAGAGGTGTCTATCTCAACTCCAAGAAAACAAACTACTGATGAACCTAGGAACTGTAGGAAGGAGACTCTTGTGCTAAGAGGAGTTCTTGTCATGTCATGTCATGTGTCAGACATGACTGAATTGAGCTTTATGTGCATGTGGCTAAGGGCCCATTTGGAGTTTCTGGTGTCCCTTGCTCCTCTCTATAGTATGTACTCTTGGGCAGCGTGAGGTAGCTTGACATCGAGATATCGCAATGATGGTACCTCGGATGGGGCGGGTGCTTGTTGGGCTTGTGTCTAGTGTCTTGGTGACCTGTGTGCGCTTGAAATTTAAGGTCTCAGTTCTGACGTCTTCTTCTCCTATGAACAAAGTTTGTGATCTCTTGGGGCCATGTCCCATGGTGGGTCTCATGCATCTAGAACTAAGTCAAAATTAACGTCTCACTCCTCCCTGCCTGTTGCACCCCGGTCCCCCTCCCCTCCTACCCCAAATCCCCTCCCTCTTTCCCTCTACTCTATGTTCTTCCTCTCTTCATTCCCAACTCCCCCGGCCCCCCGCTGTGGTCGCCTTTGCTGTTTTTGAGCTCGTGTAGCCTCTGGTAGCAGCTGCATTTTGCCCGCGGCCCCTGTCATTGGTTGGTGGAGCAGCCTTCAGCCCTCGCTGCAGTTCTTTTGCCCCCACACCCTCTCTATTCGGTGCGTGGCTATAGAGTGCACGCTCTACAGCGAAACGTGGCTGTTTGCAGCCAGGTTTGGTGCGAAGATTGGCTGGCCCCTTGTTGTGACAAGCCAGCCATGTTTTTGGAAGTGGAAGTTCCCCCCATGTGATGCGCTTTTGGCCTTCTGCAGCTCCCATAGCTTGAGCTGGACTCACAGATCCGTGATTTCAGTGTATCTAGCAGAGCCATTGGAGTGGCTGCGGACCATGCTATATTGAGGTTTATTGTGTCAGGAGGATGCTGGAGGGGGGCAGTCAGGCCTTCGTTTCAGAGACAACCTAGATACCAATTCATGGAGGAGACTGCTACAGTGTATGGAGATGCAGTGTGGGACAAAATTATGGTGCTAGACCCTCATGGTCCTCTGGAGGAGATCACCAGTGGTTTGACAGAGGTATTACATGTGTCAGCACAGTATGCATTCCCACACACAACAATATCATCCACCCCTCCTTGCAGTACTGCCCCACAAAATAGTTGGTATTACGATGAGTGTCGTATGATGCGCAGACAATTACAGCAGGAGGTTGCTACAAACACTTGGATACACAAGCAAGCCAAGGCCATCTTCTCACGCCTAATACGGAAGAAGAAACGGGCCTACTTAGCTAGATTGGAGGTAGAGATCTACCAATTATTCTTGGGACAGAACAGCAAGATGGCATGGAGGATGTTTCAGGAGAGACAGCCTGGTACACTGATTGTAGCACCAGAAGCTTGGGCCGACTATGCGCAGTCATTATATGATATACCAGGACAGCCACCGATTCTGTACCCACAAGATATGAGGCCTACATATTGCTCTTCCTTCAAATTGCATATGGTCAATGATGCCATTGACAGATTGGGACATGGAAAGGCTTTGGATCATGATGGATTAGCAGGAGAGCACTTCATGTACGCACGGGACATTGTGGCACCGCTTCCCCCCTAGTTGGACAGAGCATACCATTGTACCGATCTTTAAGAGTGGAGATCGGATGATGCCCAACAATTACAGGACTATCATGATTGGCCACTGCTTGGCCAAGATATATGGATCCATCTTGGAAAAGGAGTTGAGCAGATGGGCAGCAATGCATGGACACAGAGCAGTAGGACAGGCAGGTTTCAGGCGAGGTTATACCACTTTGGATCACATCCTGACTCTCCGGGCACTCATAGAGGAAGGCAAACATCATCATAAAAGGATATATTGTTGCTTTGTAGACTTCCGCAAAGCCTTTGACACAATCCCACGGACCAGGCTGATGCAAAGACTATAGGATATTGGAGTACCACATGAGATGCAGTCGGGGATATATGCCTTGTATGAGACGGTGATGGGCCGAGTTGGAGCACCTAGAGGGCTGTCAGATGCAGTTATGAGTACTATTGGCGTGAAGCAGGGGTGCCCTCTCTCTCCCACACTATTTGGCATATACATTGATGAGCTCTTAGAGTATATCAACAGGATAGGAGGACCCGGAGCCAGCCTAGCAGGAGTGTTGATACCCATACTGCTCTATGCAGCTGATGTAGTTTTGATTGCAGATTCTCCGGAAGGATTACAAAGACATTTAGATGCGCTACAGGCTTTTTGTGAGGACAGGGATCTAACAGTAAACCTTGGGAAAACCAAGGTGATGGTATTTAATACTACACAGGCTTGGGTGACGCGCTCAGCACAACAGTTCACTTTCAAAGGTGAGACAGTAGAGCAGGTACGATCTTATGTGTACCTCGGGGTGATCTTTTATGGTCTACAATTTTCACTGAGAACCGCGATTGATGCCAAATTGGATAGAGGCTATGCAGCTTTGGGGGCACTAGAGAGACAGTGTGCACATGTACAATTCCAAGAGCCATGCACAAAATTATGGTTGTTTGAGACATTGGTGGTGCCCACACTATTTTATGGTGCAGCTATATGGGGCCCTAGTGTATGGGGTGCAACTGAGTGGAGGAGATTGGAAAGGCCATTAGTGACATTGATTGCCCGCATGATCCGGAGCAAGTCATCTGTACCACATCCGATAATACGAGCTGAATTAGCAGCTGCTCCACTAGTGACTGAGGCTCTGTTCCAGGCAGTAACTTGCATACATACATTGTGGGCACGGTTGGCTATGATATCATCCAGGCAGCTAGCAAAGGAGGGTCGAACATGGTGCTGGTATGCTCAGCTACAAAGATGGTTTGTAGAGCATGAGTTGACAATGGATGCACTCCCACCCTTTCAATACAGTTTGGATTGTCCCAAGTTAGACCTGTCTCGCCATGACCGAAACAAGATCATTAGAGCTGATATTGTGAAGTTGGAGACTGAGAGAACCTAGACTAGACCACATGAGCCCTTAGGGAAGAAAATGGCACACTACCAGAGCCATTTTCTTCATTTATCTCCAGATGAACTTATAGCTAGGCCAGCATACATGGACACACACCTATCTCACGGGCTACGTAGTATTATTGGCCAAATTCGAACCTCATCACATCAGTTGAGAATAGAGACAAGGAGATACACCCACACAGCCCCTCAGGATCGGATATGTCAGCTATGCTAGCAGGAGGAGATAGAGGAGCAATACGTATGTAGATGCACGGTATATTATGAAATCCAAGGAAGATACCACTGTCTATTCAGAAAGGGATTTGGCCCACTCCGTAGGGTGATGGAGTACGAAGATAAAAAATGCTTGGGTTTGTTTTTATCAGAGCTCAAGCGATATAGAGAGACTTTGTTGGGAGACAGATAGCCGAGACTAGCCCCACCCAGGCAAAGTACACTCAGAGACTTCTTCACTGCCAGTACCTCAGCTAGTTTTATGCCCTCCCGCCATCAGAAACCCCTGGCGCCACCACCACCTTATCACACACAGGCAGATTTTTGGACCGAGCCATCGCCATATCCAAGTCACGGAGGCCTAGGCCCCCATGACCCCAGTGCCCGGCACCCATATCTTCATCGGGTCCGTGCCATCATTGCTAAACACCGGAAACGTGTGGGTCCGAGTTATGAGATCCTAGAGCTGCCCATGATTGAGATTTTTGACATAAGAAGAGTGCAACCTTTTTATTGATTAGCTTTCTGCCTATGCTGATCAATTGGCACTTTTACTAAATACTTGCTTGGTATTTCATTAGTTTTGGGTCACTTGCAGTCCCTCTGACTGTAAGTACCTTTAGTAGCTCTCAGCCTTCAGCTTATTTATTTTGTTGTTCTCTTTGATGAGACAACACTAGCAGATGTATCAACTGTTTTAGTCTCATAGGCCGTTTGGCCTTTTAGAGACGTTAATATCTATCTATCTATCTATCTATCTGGCAGTTTAGTTTTCAGCCCCCTCTCGGCACTTCTCTACTTGCTTTCCTCCCAGAAGATCAAAGGTTTTAGTTTGTGGTAGGTTTTTCAGCTATGAGTTCATCCCAGAAAGAGCAAGCCCTAGCAAGGTTGGTGGATACTGCAAGCTTCAGCTCAGCTTTTGGCTCTCTCTTTTCGCCTCTTTTTTGCTGTCTCTTCTTTGGGGAACAACCTCAGCTACCTAGAGCTCCTCCAGGCTTAGCGCAGCTTTCTCTTTTCTCTGCTCAAGATCAAGGATGGGAAGGCTTATGCCTCCTTACCCTAAGTTGAAAGCCTTTCTTTTGTTTTTCCTTTCCCTCTTTTTCCAACCCCCCTTCCTTTCCTTTCTTGGTGCAGTACTTTGTTTTATTTTTGGGAGAAGGAATCTTGGTGGCAACCCTTGGTTCGGCAAGAGGGGTTAAAACAACACCACCTTTGACTCCCAAGCCATTAAAGTCCTCCTTTTCTAGAAGACAAGCAACAGTTGAAAAATGTAGTCTCTCCAAGTGGTGGGCAAGATAGTGGCCTTACTCTCACGAGGAGCTAAGTGCACAACAGGATTCAGACGAGCTTAGCATTAGAGGGTGATCACATCCATGGGAGAGGCATCTTCCTCCTCCAGTTGAGCTCCCTTGACACCACCTTGGCCCTTGTGGAGTGGAGCCCCCTCCTCCTAGGCCCACACCTTGTGTATTTCACCCCCTAGTACCACGGGTTTATGGTCGATGGCATGGATTTGACTCATCTTATTCCCCAGTTTCCAGGTGACTCTTCGTTTCCCATGTCTCTCAAAGGATTATCGGCCTATCGTTCCCTCCATCAGGAGAGCTTTTGGCACAGTTCTTGAGATGCCACCTCAGTCAACAATGTTTGTGGTAGCAGATGACGGCGTGCCCTACCTCATATTGATAGGTGAGTGTCTCGAGACCCTACTTGAGGAGATTCTCCTCTAGACTTTCGACGGTGGGGAGTTCAGGCAGCACATCGAGATCTCGGGGCTGCTAGGTCAAATTCGCCTAGAGAGAGCATAGCACGAGTCCAGTTAGCGGAGGGAGTCTCAGACAACTTAGGCCGAGCCTTCTACGGGGACCTAGACTAAAGTGGAGCATGAGAAGCCTAGCAGGCAAGCTTTGAAGTACCGCAAGGACTCTCCCTTGCAAGACTCCGTCTCCTCGAAGAAGCCTGAGTCAGGCAGCTTGTTCTCTCAGCTTCCAAGTCCAAGGCCTTGCATTGGGCAACCTTTGCTGAGGGAGTCTTGGATGCTTGGACCGCGGAACGATCTAGAGATTTTGGACTCCTTTGGCTCTAGAGATGACGGTGTTGATCTTGTAGCCCTAGATTGGGGGCTCCATCGGAGTGGTTGGTTCTCGTACTCAACCCTTCTGCAGCTTCCTTTTTGCCTCCACCAGAGATGAGAAGTGGACCCTTTATTTGTTTGATTGCATGATGGGAGAGTAGATGTACCGCGCATGATGGAGACATGGATGGGTCCCGAAGGGATTGATTTGTGGCTTACCCACAGCGAGTCAGCTACTTTTTTCCATGGATAGGCCGGATGCAGGCATGGCCATTGGAGTGGTTCGTTTGGGGCCCAAGGAGGAGCTCACGCAAGCTACTTACTAGACGCTCTAGCAATGTGCTGGTAGGTTCGGGACATGCGTCCCATTCATGATGCAGTGGGACTTAAAGGCAAGAGTAACAGCTTGTCATGCCGTTGGTATACTCTCCCTCCGAGCCTTCCTTGAAATCACAGAAATCTGAGGTTGTGGTATAGTCTCCCACTCATAGGCAAGCTCTATTTTCTTTCTCTTCTTCATGAGTTGGACCATAGTGAGTTCAAATGTGCATGGGCTTCATGACCATGTGCAAGAGCAGCCACAACATGTGATACTTTGCCAGGAGTTGCAGAGCGCTGTGTTAGGGCGGCCAATGGATTTCCTTCTAATTCAAGAGTATATGTTTTCAGGAGTAGATGTTAGACACACACGCCATCTACTCCCAGGGAGACCCTGGTGTGGTCCCCAAGCAACAGGAAGGAGTGGAGGGGCTTGCATTTCAATTTCATAGGCGGTGCTGCTGATGTTTACGATCATGGTGAGCTAATCACAGGGAGGGTAGTATGGATGGAATTATGCCTGGGAGATTTTCAGAATTGGTATTTTGAATGTTTACGGCCCCGCCTATAGACAACAGTGCCCCACTTTTTGGAGGCGGTTGACTTAGAGCCTCCCGGAAGTGGAATCTTCGGCTTTTGGAGGAGACTTAAACAATCTAGAGTTCGGGAAGGACAAGTAGGGTGGAGCCTCTTTCTTGAAGATGCCAACGGTCGAGAGGAGCACGTGGAGCAGTTTATCTTCACGATTTGTGGTAGGGATCCATGGCAGTAGGTGGAGTTCTCTAGACTTCTTGGCAACCTCCATTTCTCCTTTGGATAGGGTCGTCATGATGACTTCTATGTAGGAGATTGGGCAATGTATGGGGGGGAGCCATTGGCATTTTGGTAGGTACCTCAATGTCTGATCACTCCTCGATTGTTTGACACATCAAGCAGCCCCGTTGAGGACTCCCCCAAAAAGGGGTTTGCATCCCATATGGCTTATTCCAAGAGGAGGAAGTATAGCAGGTGGTCATGGAGATTTGGGTGCAGCCTGAGACCCCATCGAAGGGGGTTTGGGCTAGGTGGGCAGCAGAAGTGATCCAGAGGAGCAACGAGGAGATTTAGCTTCAAGCTCTTTGTCGACGTCACCTCCTTCAGGCACGTGAGTTAGCTTTGAGATGGGGCTTGGATCCCATTGAGCATCTCAGGGAGCTTGTGGATCGGCATGAGTGTGCGTGGATTGACTTTCAAGACATGAAGATCCACCATGTAGAGTTCTCTTATTACTCTTCTAGGGCCAGGTGGGTACAACAAGGTGACAGGGTCATTAGACGATTTTGCAGACCAGTAGGCCTCATGCAGCATGGACACAATTGTAGAGATTGAGAGACATCAATAGACGCATGCACTTTGATTCTGGAGATGACCACAGACTTCTACTGGAGCTTGTTTTAGTCTGAGGAGGAGGTCCCCAGGTACTTGCAGGCCGGGAGGCGGTTTGGACCCATATGCGGACAGTAGTCTCTCCAAGCACGAGTAGGCAGATTGAGGAGCCTTTCACCGATGAGGATCTTTTGGAGGCCCTCAAGGCCCGCCCTTTGTAGTAGTGCCCGGGAGAGGATGGATTGAAACCTTCCTTCTTTAGGTGCTATTGGGAGCACATTCACAGCCCCCTTTGTTTGGCCTTTCTAGAGATTTTCGACTCAGGTTCATTTCCGCAGTCTCTGAGTCGCAGTTGGATTTGTTTGATCTCGAAGGGGGGGGACGGGGTTGATCTTCGCCAGTGGAGACCGATTATGCTACTGGTCACTACGTACAAGATCTTAGCCAAGGTCTTGAGCTTGTGGTTACAGCCCCACCTAGTGGACATTATTCACAACACAAACATGTTTTGCTCAGGAGCGCAGCATCCTGGACAACATCTTCACCTTTTGGGAGGCATTGGATTGGGCTTGGGAGGAGTCCTAGCCTCTCACTGTCATCTTCTTGGATTTTGAGAAGGCCTGTGACAGGGGTGGAGTGGTCTTTTTTGGAGGGCAATATGCACAGATTAGGCTTCTCGGACAGGTGGATTAGGTCGCAGCCCTTTATGCAGGGAGTTCCAGTCAGATGCTTATTGGGCCTTTGCAATGCAGAGAATTACCTCTTTCCTTCAAGGTTGTTTGTTCTTCTAGCTGCTTTGTGTCCTAGATAGATATCTCAGCCATTTTTCTTGTGTAGGCCAGAGGCATCCAGCTTTCTAATTCAGGTCTTCGAGTATGTGGGCATGGATGCCACTATCTTGTTATTGAATCCCATAAAGTACTTTGTATTGACAGCCTGGTTTGATGCTACTTAGGATACCAATAGCTCTTCTGCCAACAAAACTCCCCATGTAGTTTGAGTAGATCCTTGAATTTGGTTAATTAAGTGGGATTCAGTGTATTCTTTCAGAGGAGTAAGATGTAAATGGACAAATTCTATCAGAAGTTGAGGTAGACAAGCATGAGGTGTATCACAGACGATGATAGACTGGGGTTAACTGCTATCCGCTGGATACTGAGGACAAGTAGGAAACTTCAAATGCGCAATGTGTTTGTTATTTATGCTGATACATACATTTTAGTTGCCGTGTGCTACAGTGAATCTTTTTGGTAACATGATTTTTCCTGTCTAGAAATATATGTTTTGGCCTTGCTGGCACTTTGACACTTCCATCCCTATGCATAGACTGTCTTTTGACCATTTTTAAAGAATTTCTTTTTAAAAATGTAACACTATAGTACATTAAGCTCATCATAGTAATTAATTCCCATTTGGTGAAACTTTTACTACTTACCATTAACGGCTAATCTAATTGTGCATCAGGGATGCAATGGGCTGACATATACGTATCCAGTTTACAGTGAGTTCATTAAGGAGAAACTTTACTACAGTCAGGAGCGTACAGATGATCTTGGAGCTGCCAAAGATTTTGGTGCCATTGCTGGCCTTTTCTCGGGCCTATTTTATTTCTTTTTCCCACCATGGGTGTCAGTAGCTATTGGAGCTGTCATGCATTTCTTTGGCTACATCACGGTCTGTCAAACAGAAAATCTGTAGTCTCGAATGAGCCAAATCTTTACAGTTTGCTTGAGTTTTTCTGCATTTGGGATTTAAACATACTTTTCATAAAGGCTGCTGAAGCTTAGTGGCAGTTATCATTGCCTTTAGTTTTCTCACCATTTTCTGTAACGTGGGAAACTTTAACATGGAGCCTCTACTGGTAATGTCGCCATTCTTGCAGATTTTATTGACACTCACAGGAAGAACGAAAACGTCCTTTTGGTTGGTTCGTATCCGCCACCTTCTTTGAGGAAAAAACCGTTGAGTTACCATTATTTTGGTTTTTAGGGATCTTGCTTGAGTGTTGTGTATAGAAGCTCAGAAGCAACAGACACACCCTCCATGTGCTTACTTTTGTATTGGCGAATTGTACAAAGTTGCCTATACGTATGCAAGCTTGTGCCTTATTTTGTATCTTTGCTTGGAAAGGTAGCTCTGTTTTTCCTCTGCCATTGGGACAGGTGGAGACAATTGGGTTGACACAGCCTGCATTATGACAGTGTAATGAACATTCACCCAATGCTTTTTCTGAAATGATGCGAGTTTGAATCATGAACGGATTGTCACAAATGCATGTTGGTGTTTGCAGTTTGGAAAGTTTCAAGGAACACAAGGGCACAGCAATCGGTATCCTTAAATCACAACTGGGGCTAAGCGCAGCACTTTTTGTAATGGTGATTCTCTTCTTTATACATGTGGGGTCAGAGGTAGTTAATTCGGAGTAGGTAAATATATTTATCTTTCATTCATCCTAGCTTCAGATTCTTGATCTTTCAAGTGAATACGGTTTGAGGGGCCTCTGAAGCTGACATGGACTTAGTGGCTTCAGAGGTTAACATGGACATAGTTGCCTCTGGAGTCTTTGGCTTGTCATCTCCCTGCAACAAGCCCTTGGAATGGCTCTACTGGATACAATCCTTTTAGGAAATTGCTACATGATTGCAATTTGTGATAAACAACTCCACTACATTTTGTGCATTGATGTTTCCTTTGCATGGAATCAGCATGATGAACTTGCTCATTTGATCTAGTTCTTTGTACTGGTTTTTGCTGATGTGTGAAGAATGGATGTTGACTCAGGATTCCCAAGTAAAATGGAAGATACTACTCCCATTGAGCCTGTAAGTTACTGAATAATAATTCAAGAAAGAATATGTTGGGTAGTTGTAAATCTCCAGCTTCCCATCAGACACTTGACAGAAATTGTTGGACATACTCACTTTGTATAACGTTATCAAAGGGCAAAATTACCTATTGAGCTTGGAAGGACAATCTTTTTGGGAAGTCTGGCTACAGGATACCAGTTCTTGATGAGCAACCTCAATGTACCCTATGGATTGATGTGCCCTGTGCATGGAATGAGCATGAATCAATCGATAATGGTGAGGCACATAAGTTCACGGTCTTTGTGGCTAGTGGCAGATTTGTGAGAAGATCTATCCTTATATGTTCAAAAGACTGATTTAGAATCTCAAGGGGCTGGAGTAAAATAGGCTGTTTCCTATAATGAGGCACTGTATTGTTTGACGAGCCTAACCATGGGAGTTGTGTGTACACATCCCCTTGAAAATATATCTAGTAAAACTCGTGATTTAGTTGCTTCCAAGTGTCTCACAACCATGGAGCATGCTGCAAGCAAAAAAGCTGTACCCACAAAGTCTACCTTTGAAGGACAACCAATAATCTTGGATGGCGTAATCTCTAGTGCGCTTTGTGGGCAATGGATCTCCGGGAGATCGAGTGCACTATGACACCCCCTTGTTTATGTATGACTCAGCTGAAGATCAACTGGATCATACAGGATGTATACACCCATAGAACATAGATATCCCACTTGCAGCCACATGTGACCAAGATGGCCTTCTACAGAGAGCCGTCCCTTCGCTTAAGTAAGGAGGGTATCATTCAGGCTCCAAGATCCCAACATATCCATCTCATAGATCAGCTTGGGACTGCTCAAGACCTCCTAAATCCCTAGGTTGAGGAAGCATTGGAGATTGCAGCCATGTGATTGTAGAGATCTACGACTTTGCACTCTCTATGACATTCAGGGGATGTACCATTGCCTTTTCACCCACAGATACACAGATATGAGCAAGTTCATTGACTACCCAGATCAGAGATCTGCCACACTCTTAGTACATGAGGCCACCTGACTTAGGTCTATACTCATGAGACTTACCATGGATCACAGGCCTCATTAGTAGGACATTACATACTTCTTATTTATAGGAGAAGATATGATTGAGAGACGTTGAGATTGGAGGCTTTATCATTACTTCAGCACACGTTAAGAAATCTTTCTTTCTTTCTTGTCTAGCTTCCATGGCAAATCATTGGCATTGGTGGGACGTTGAATGGATGGCCCCAAGTGGAGAGGCCAAGCAAAGTGCTATGATGCTGCTTCATTGAGGGAGTTGCTATCAATGCTCAATGGCAGAAACTTTGCATTGTGGGGATTGAACACTTGACTAATGCTAGTGGAACAAACCTTGTGGCAAGTAGTGTCTGACAAGGAGATGAGACCGCCAAATACCCACAGAGTGGAGACGATTGCTATCTGAGAAGAAAAGAATCAACAAGGCTTGGGGTTGCTTGGAAGAGCAATAGGTAGGAGCTATGCAAGTCATTTGGACCAAGGCAAGATTGGGCAGAAAAATGGATTGTTGTGTAGAAACTACTTGGAGCCAAAAAGATCCATGTGACAGCAATTCTCAAACAGGAACTTTATGAGCTGAGAATGGGTGACCGCGATGAATTAGGAGTCCATCTCAGTCAACTTTAGATCCAACAGCTATACTACTTGCAAGCCTGTTAGAGGCCTACGCTGATAGTTTGAATTCTAAGGTGTAGCAGTGACGTGGATTATCCCAAGCCGGTGAATGCCTTGATAGATGAAGAACATCGAGCAAGGAAAAGTACAGAAGCAGGTTACAGTGATAAACAAGTATTTATGGCAAAGAAAATGTGCAAGATGATAGTGAAGTACAGCTATTGTGACAAGGCAGGCCATGTCGAATTTTGTATCCAACAAAGATGCTAAGGAGTATATTGGGCTTGCTCATGTCCAAAAGGAAAGCTAGTTTCCACAGCAGTCAATTTAATAGGTCCAAAATTGGCAGCACTTGAGGATGTGCATATAGAGAATAAGAATTGGCAAAATGCTTTAAGACAAGCTACTGCATGCATGAATCAGTGATTGGCAAGAAGTTGGGAAATGTCAGTATTTTCAATTAAAGTTTTTGTTGATGCCTCGTTGGTGACTGTCAAAATATGATAAAGGGTAGTGAAAGATTTTTCATAGCACAGCGTCAATAAGGCAATGATCTTTTGACATAAGGTTGTGGGGGGTTTTCCATAGCACAGCGACAATAAGACAATGACATGGGAGATTTTCAATGGGGTTTTGTGTCCTTAGACATAGTTGTGAGCTATATGTTTTTCTCCACTCTTGGATTGAAGGGGGGAATGTTAGGGATGATGGATTCAACCCGTTAGTGGGTCAGGTCTTGCATCCAAGGTAGCCAAGTGGAGCTAGGCTATTAACACTATCACATTAGGTATGTAGAGGCTCAACTGACCAAAGTTCAAGTCTGCCCTTTATATCCGGAGCTCTACAATCTTCTGGAAGTCATGAGCGACATCTCAGCAGAGTGATGGTATATTGTGGCTTCACCTGGCAATGGCATATCTAGATACATACGTTTTCCAGGTTATCTTTTTTTCATAAATAGCTATGTTGAGCTGTAAGCTTGCTAGATTTGTTGTGTAGGTTATTTTGTTAGTTACAAGCTCAACAAGGCTTGTTTGTAGGCATGCGCGATGTGTCTTGGATCTTTAATAGCATGTTATCTGCCATTCGTGTTCCCAGTTGTGTTCCATTATCTCTGATACGATGATAGCTTATTGCCATTTGCATGCCCAAAGGATTAACGTATTTCTTGACAAAAGACACACTGCTAATGGATGTCCTAAGATTTGGAGCATAATCCTGTAGAAGGTCATCAATGCCTCTATAAAGCCAGAGGAAGTACTGTGCCTTCTCTATGCAGAGGCTAACTTGTAAATATTATCTTTTGTGATGCGTCGCACATTTGGTGGTGATTGCTTTTCAAGTAAATCTTGAGAGAGAAACTGAGCTCTATTGAGCTGCTCCAAGATGTGGTCAATTTTGAGCAGGGGGGAATTGACCTTTGCTTGTTATCTTGCTGAGCGCATGATATTTACACACGTTGGGCTATGTTGTCCTTTTCTTGATAAATACGATGGGTGCTGCATATACAGAGTTGGTAGACCTAATGAAGCCTAATTGCAACGAATCCTCAATCACTATCAAGTTCCTTTTCCAAGGCTTTGTTAATTACGTAAGGGTCATCATTGGGTGGTGAAGTATGCTGAAAGAGTTTGACTTGGAATCTGTGTGTGGTGAGGGTAGCAATGATAGAGGTGGGTCTGAGACTCTTGTAGCCACTCCTCTTACTTGTGGTCTAAGGCTCATGGATCTGACTCGCACACAAAAACAGCCACAAGGCTCCTCGCTGAACCTCCCATTGATGTATGCTTTGGTACAACCTTGAAGGTCCTTCTGTTATTCTTGGATGTAGAGCTAGCTCTTGGCAAAAAGTACCGGGATTTGATGTTGTCAATGGGTAACAACTCAAGAATAGCAATACCGCCAATGGCAGCATGAATGAACAGCAAGTGTGGTAATGGAACTGGCAAAAGAGACAATTTACAATGCAATTGGGACGTTTTAACTACTGTGTTAGACAAGCTTGAATCGATGATATTTTGCAGAACATAGCAGAATATATTTTTGGGAAGGATTTCATGGCTTTGAGCTCTACCAGCCTTAGTCTAGTTCTCACATGGTAAGATTCTGAGAATTTCTTGGTGATTGTTCTGAAATGGGTTGGACTGCGGCACGGACTAAACAGTATAACTTTAGCGTTTGCTATTGGATGTGGAGAGGGGGGAGATTCTACATGCCAGCCGCACGTTAGGAAGGGTTGTAAAGTATTCTAAGGTTGAGACTTTCACACCTAGAGATTCCAGCATCTGCACTTGCTCTCCTCTCTGCAGAGTCATACTCTGCACACAAATACTCTGTAGAGAAAGAAAACACTGCACAATGACATGATATCACACAAATCAAACCATACAAGGGGCTCTGATTCACATTTGTTCAAGACTGTTGCAAGCTTACCTTGGAGTCCAATTATGAGCTAAAAATGATATAATGCATAGCGCATTATGTTTTATCCAGAAAGCTGCCCTTGTTCCCCATCTAACTTGAATGCTATATTGTGCCTTTTCTTGGCTTCTTGACGTAAACGTTCCCTCTCTTTGTGAGATTCTGGTTCCAAATTATCCTAGGCAACATCTGCAAAAACAAGAGAATGCAGAGCTGCTGCTGCTCCCCGACTCCCACTCCCTTGCTGCCCCCTCTCAGCTCCTCCTGCCTCCCTCCCCACCTCTCTCTCCTCCCTCCTTTCAGCCCCCTTCCTGCCTCACCTCTCCCTCCTCCCTCAGCCCCTCCTTGCCTCCCTACCCCTGCCTTCTCAGCCCCCTTCCCTCACCCTCTACCCCCGCCCCCTACCTCACATCTCAGCCGCCTCTCCCCCGCCCTCTACCCCCGGCCCCTACCCCCGCTTCTCAGCCCCTCTCCCCCGCCCTCTACCCCCTCTACTCCCTCTACCCCCGCCCTCTACCCCTTCTTCTCAGCCCCCTCGCTCTCTACCGCTTCCTCCTTCCCCCGCCCTCTCAGCCCCTACCTCCGCCTCCTCCCTCAGCCCCCTTCCCCTGTCCCCCTCACCCGCCACCTCCCCCCGCATCAGTACTTGATTCCGAGGTCAGCAGATTTGCGGAGTGTCGAGGACTAACAGCAGCGGGACAGGCCAGATTCTGGCATGATCATGGGACCATGGACCACATTCTCACGCTCAGATGTATCATCGAGGAGGCGAGGGCACGGAAGCAGAGGGTTTACTGTTGTTTTGTGGATTTCTGCAAGGCATTTGACACGGTTTCGAGAGCCTGCCTCATACGGTGCCTACAGGATTTGGGTTACGACCAGGAGACCATTTGGGTTGTCATGGCACTTTATGAGAGAGTTTCAGGTAGAGTCTCGAGCCGTTATGTGAGTCTCATGATTTGAAGGTCAACCTGGATAAAATCAAGGTTATGATCTTCAATACATCTCGAGCCATCATGCGCTAGGAGCAGTTCGCATTTGATGGGTCACCTGTTGAGGTAGTTTCATCATACACTTATCTTGGGGTCGTCTTCTCCGGACCCATCTTTACTATGAGACCCGCGATGCAGGCACGATTGAGTAGAGGATATGCTTCATTGGTTAGACTAGAGAGGCAGTGCTTCCGCTTTCACTTTCAAGATCCAGGGACCAAAGGGTTGCTTTTTGACTCCTTGGTCCGTCCAGTGGGGATGTATGGCAGTCCACTTTGGGGGCCAGGGTGGAGCGACTACAGGTTCTCATGTTATCATAGATGATCCGTGGTAAGCCATTCGTTCCTCACCAGGTCATTCGGGCAGAGTTTGGGTCACCCCCATTACAGCTAGATGCTGTATTTCAGGTCATCACATATCTGTACGGAGTCAGGGAGTATGGGGATTACACCTCTGGGTGTAGCAGGCTACCATGGCTAGCACTGTCCTCTTCTATGGCACTTGCAGCATGAGGAGACCAGAGGTGCTAGTATGCATGCAGAGAGAGATGGTTTGAGGGACTGGGGCTCCACATGGACAGACTACCTCCATTCGAGTACAGCATGGATGCTCCGTTTTCTCCCCTCCTATCACACAAGGTCAACCAGGTTATCCGTGAGGGTCTATTACAACTACACACATTCCGGACCTGGCTGGGCCCGACTGATATTCCAGTGAAGCTGGGCTTCTACAAAGATCACTTCTTACATATCATAGCGGAGGGTTTCATTGACCCACCAGGGTACACTCAGATTCACTTACCCCACTCACTAAGGATCTCTTGGGCAGCTGTCGGTCTCTTCACATAGACTTCGTATCGAGAGCGGCAGAGCAGAGCGACTACCCAGGGAGAGGCGCTTATGCACTTTGTGTGACATGCAGGAGGTTGAGACAGAGGAGCACTTCATCTTCAGGTGTCCTATTTACTATGAGATCCGCGGATGTTTCTACTGCCTCTTCAGAGACAGCTATGGGGTTTTGGCCTGATTCATCTCTTACCCATACCAGCGATGTTTGGTAGGTTTCGTTCATGAGGCACTCAGACACCGCTAGAGGATTCTTCGAGCACGGAGACAGGAGCATAATTTTTCATTGGTTGATCCCTCTCAGAGCTCTATCACGGAGTTTTTTCAGCCAGATCACATGGGCACCCATGGGGCGAGGCCTCGACATGACCGTGACCCAGAGCTTGTGACCCAACAGCTTAAACAGAGGGTTGATACACAAGTTACACTTGGGTACATCCCCTCCATGTTTAGAGTTGGGTCTCGCCCGACGGGGGTCACAATAGCCCTAGTTAGACGCAGAGCCATGACCACGAGACATGTCAGGGTTGCACCTTTGAGTGGCCAATCAATACATCTCGAGCCATCATGCGCCAGGAGCAGTTTGCATTTGATGGGTCATTTGTTGAGGTAGTTTCATCATACACTTATCTTGGGGTCGTCTTCTCTGGACCCATCTTTACTATGAGACCCGCGATGTAGGCACGATTGAGCAGAGGATATGCTTCATTGGTTAGACTAGAGAGGCAGTGCTTCCGCTCTCACTTTCAAGATCCAGGGACCAAAGGGTTGCTTTTTGACTCCTTGGTCCGTCCACCGGGGATGTATGGCAGTCCACTTTGGGGGCCAGGGTGGAGCGACTACAGGTTCTCATGTTATCATAGATGATCCGTGGTAAGCCATCTGTTCCTCACCAGATAATTCGGGCAGAGTTTGGGTCACCCCCATTACAGCTAGATGCTGTATTTCAGGTCATCACATATTTGTACGGAGTCAGGGAGTATGGGGATTACACCTCTGGGTGTAGCAGGCTACCATGGCTAGCACTGTCCTCTTCTATGGCACTTGCAGCATGAGGAGACCAGAGGTGCTAGTATGCATGCACAGAGAGATGGTTTGAGGGACTGGGGCTCCACATGGACAGACTACCTCCATTCGAGTACAGCATGGATGCTCCGTTTTCTCCCCTCTTATCACACGAGGTCAACCAGGTTATCCGTGAGGGTCTATTACAGCTACACACATTCCGGACCTGGCTGGGCCCGACTGATATTCCAGTGAAGCTGGGCTTCTACAGAGATCACTTCGTACATATCATAGCGGAGGGTTTCATTAACCCACCAGGGTACACTCAGATTCACTTACCCCACTCACTGAGGATCTCTTGGGCAGCTGTGGGTCTCTTCACATAGACTTCGTATCAAGAGCGGCAGAGCAGAGCGACTACCCAGGGAGAGGCGCTTATGCACTTTGTGTGACATGTAAGAGGTTGAGACAGAGGAGCACTTCATCTTCAGGTGTCCTATTCACTATGAGATCCGCGGATGTTTCTACTATCTCTTCAGAGACAGCTATGGGGTTTTGGCCCGATTCATCTCTTACCCATACCAGCGATGTTTGGTAGGTTTCGTTCATGAGGCACTTGACACCGCTAGAGGATACTTTGAGCACGGAGACAGGAGCAGACTTTTTCATTGGCTGATCCCTCTCAGAGCTCTATCACGGAGTTTTTCCAGCCAGATCACATGGACACCCATGGGGCGAGGCCTCGACATGACCGTGACCCAGAGCTTGTGACCCAACAGCTCAAACAGAGGGTTGATACACAGATTACACTTGGGTACATCCCCTCCATGTTTAGAGTTGGGTCTTGCCCGACGGGGGTCACAATAGCCCTGGTTAGACGCAGAGCTATGGCCAGGAGACATGCCAGGGTTGAACCTTTGAGTGGCCAACAGCACTCTATCGCCGATTTCATGCCCCTATTGCCTTATCCACCCTGATGTCTTGATGGTGATGATGATGATGATGAGATAGTCGACTACCGAGATGATATGACTATGCTGTACTTAGGATTTAGTACTGACATTCTGCATTTTTTGCATTTACATTGGTGTGGATGCTCGTTTAGTAGCTCCACCACCACAACTCGTTTGTACCAGTTTTTTCGGAGTCTCATAGACCCATCGGTCTTCCAAAGACTTCAATAAACTTGCTTTCTTTCTTTCTTTCTTTCTCCCACCCCTTCAGCCTGTCTCTCCCCTCCCCTCCTCCTTCATCCCCTTTCCCTTCATTCTCACCCTCACCCTTACCCTTCATCCTTCCTTCATCCTCGCCCTTACCCTTCATCCCCTCCCTTTGCTCTTCTAGCTTCTTGTGGGGGTTAAAGGTCACTGTGCCTTTACCCCGGTTATGTACAATACTTAAACACATATATAAATGAATGAAAAAGAAGATTAGGGTGGTTCTGCACCCACCAAAACTTGTGTGGCTCTCTCTCTCTCTCTCTCTCCTTCTTCCGTTCTTGCTTCCGTTGAGAGCACTCTCAACTGGTATCAGAGCCCGGGTGATCTAGCTGAGCGTGCATGAATGCTTGAAGCTCAGCAGCTCTGTGGGAGGAAGGAGAAGCTTTGTGGGAAGCTTTGTGGGTGACTTTACTTGCATCCGAGTGTGTAGAGACCTTGGAGGAACCTTTGGAAAAGTCACTTTGGCTTTTCGAAGTGGTTTTGAGAGCCTGTTAAGAGCTTTCAAAGAAAAAGTCGTTTTTTGAGCTTTTCCCTGTTCCGTTCGACAACAGAGACTCCATATTGACTTGTAGAGGCAACTATTGCTTGCTTTTGGTGTCCACTTCACTTCAGGAGCTTGGAAACACCTTCATTCTTGAATCTGGGATCATTTCATTGGATTTGTGACTCACTGTGTCAGTTTCTACGTTTTTTGCCCGGGTGTTGGAACTCAAGTTTGGAGCAACCATTTGCAGATCTGTCAGTTTCAGTGGACTCAGGAGGTCCTAAAACTTCTATGTTGCTCATCATTCGCACTCCGGTGGAGTTTACAAACAGCTCTGTTTCCAAAAACGTTTTTCAGTCCGTGTGTTGGACCCAGTGATTGAGACCACGGTTTCCAAAACCGTCTGTCCCATTGCGTTCCGGACGCTCAAAAACCCCTACCTGTCAGTTCTTGTGTGATTCGTGGAGGATTTTCAGAGTTATAGATCTCTGTGTATTCGATTTCGTCTCTCTGTTATGCATTTTTCATTCTAAGGTTTTGAAACCTTAGATTTATGCCACATGGCAGTGGATAAGTGTTGACTCCCATTTCTCACTCATCGGTTGGGATTTTGGAGTTTTGGCAGAAGAGAGATTTTTGCAGATTTTCTTGCTGATTCCGATTATGCAATGGCGCCCATGTTTTGAGGCATCTCAGGTTCTATTTTTAGTAGCGATCATTACCATGGGACTATGATTTCTTGAGCATACCTTATGCAGATCACTCTGGTTGCAGTTTGAGCAGTGTGCGCTCATTCGTGGTGTGCATTGGGTTGTAGTAGATGATTTATAGGCCATTTGGATGCATTACGGTCCTTATTGGATGCGCTGATAGGCCCAAATTGCCTTGCGTCTTGTGGGATGCTATTTTTATGGACGCTTTGCACATGGATGCTATTTTATGCTGAGGGACAGCTTTGACACATTGCAGGTGATGCACTGATAGTGCTATGCTCTCTTGGATGAGATATTATTGATGCATATGCCAGTGGATGGTGTTTATGCTTGAGTCATTTGGCACTTATTGGCATTTTCTGTTGGGCTAGATTTGCTCATATGGATGCATAGTATATGCACATGAGTCAGATGCATCTTTTGATGCTTTGAGCTTTGAGTTTTGGTGATATTTCACTCTATTGTGGCATACACATTTGGGTGCACCTGGTATTTGGTGTGATTCTCTCTTGTATGTACTAGCATTTGGGATTTTGTTTTATTTGCATTATGGCATCCTCTTCCATGTCTGAAAAGGAGTTTTTTAACATTAAAAAGTTTGATGGGACAAACTTTTCTTTGTGGAAAGAACAGATAAGGGATGTGCTTATTCAAAAGAAGCAGATTAAACCCTTGGCAGGGATTGAAGCTAAGCCTGCAAATATGTCTGAGGATGATTGGAATGAGTTGGATACATTAGCAAAGTCTACTATTAGACTTCATCTTGCAGAGTCAGTTTATTTCACAGTAGTAAATGAGCAGACTACGGAAGATTTGTGGAAGAAACTATGTGCCACTTATGAGAAGGAAACTGCCTCTAATAAAGTTTACCTCATGAAGAGGTTGTTTGAGCTGCAGATGAAGGGAGGGGTCTCCATTGCTTCTCACTTGAATGAATTCAATATTATTTTCAGCCAGCTTCAGGCTCAGAAAATGAATTTTGATGCGGAGACTAAGGCAATATTTCTCTTATGTTCATTGCCATCCTCATGGGATACCTTCCGTACAGCTGTCAGTAACTCTGCACCTGGTGGAGTACTGAAATTTGATGATGTTGTGGATAGCTTGTTCGCCGAGGAGATTAGACGGAAGTCTATGGATGGCAACAAGCAGGATGCAGCCTTAAATGTGCAAAGGGGCAGATCACAGTTCAGGGGGAAGTCCCAAGAAAGAGGGAAGTCTCGTAGCAAATCCAGGGCACGGAACATTGAGTGTTACCATTGTGGCAAGAAGGGCCATATGAAAAAGAATTGCTACAAGCTGAAAAGAGAGCAAAAGGATAAGAAAAAGAATGCAAATTGGGGTGCAAATCAAAAGGAAGAGAGTTCAAGGGAGGACAAAGGAAAAGTGAAGATCGAGGAGATCAATGCAGTCACACATGATAGTGACAATGACGTTCTCTTCATGTCTAGTTTATCTGCAGAGTTGCTTACCACTTCAGATGATGCATATTCCCAGGATTGGATTTTGGATTCTGGTGCTTCATTCCATGTTACTCCCCATAGGGAATGGTTCTCCACTTATGACAGTGGAAAGACAGGTTGTGTGCATCTTGGAAATGACTATGCATGTGACATAGTGGGAGCAGGTGTGGGAGCAGGTGACATAAAGTTTTCTTTTGCAAATGGGTCTGCATTTGTTTTGAAACATGTGAGACATGTGCCTAAGCTGACCAAGAGTCTTATTTCAGTGGGTCAGCTAGATGATGCTAGTTTTCACACCACTTTTGGCTTTCAGAGTTGGAAAATTCAGAAGGGCTCTATGCTTTTGGCCAGGGGTGCCAAGTGTGGGACTTTGTATCCCTTACATGTATCAGGGGTATTTGATCATGTTGTTGCAATAACCGAGCAGCCAAGCACTCCTTTGTGGCATTGCAGGTTGGGGCACATGAGCCAGAATGGAATGAAACTCTTATGCCGTTTGGGTTATGTACCGCATTTGAGTTTCTCTGATTTTGAATTTTGTGAGCATTGTCTCTATGGGAAGCAGACTAAATCAGCCCATAAAAGAAGGGGAAAGAAAGAGTTTGAAATGCTTGATTTGGTGCATTCAGATGTATGTGGTCCCATGCCTACACGGTCATTAGGTGGGGCTGAATACTATGTGACATTCATTGATGATGCAACTAGGAAAGTGTGGGCTTATGCTATAGCTCGGAAGAGTGATGTGTTCCAGGTATTTCAGAAATGGCTGGCCTTGGTTGAGAATCAGTCAGGTAGAATTCTTAAATGCCTACGGACTGAGAGTATCTCTCTCATGACTTTCAGCATTTCTGTGATACACGTGGGATTAAGAGGGAGCTCACATCCCCTCGTACTCCAGAGCAAAATCCAGTTGCAGAAAAGATGAACGGTACCATTCAAGAAAGGTTGCAATGCATGCTTTCCAATGCAAGTCTTTCTAGTGGTTTTTGGGCTGAGGCAATGAAGACTGCAGTGCATGTGATCAATAGATCACCTAGTAAGAGTTTGGATGGTGGTATTCCTGAAGAGCCATGGAGTGGCAAGAAGCCCTCTTACTCTCATTTGCGTATATTTGGGTGTGAGGCATATGCACATGTGCCAAAAGAGCTTCGAAAGAAGCTAGATCCTAAGTCTAGGAAATGCATCTTTTTGGGTTATGGTGAAAGTGGAGAGATGGGCTATCGTCTCTGGGATCCAGAAGCAAAGATGATCATACGCAGCCATGATGTGGTCTTCAATGAGAAGAAGATGCATAAGGCTCCCATGAGGGATGTGGAAATGAGGAGAATCACTTTCCAAGATGTGAATCCATCTGCATATGTTGATAGACAGCAAGCTGTCCATGCACCAAATGTGCAAGAAATGGTACCACCAAGTACTCTCACAGGTATACAATCAAGGATAGATGATGGATCATCTATTAGTGGAAATGATGAGCCAAATGTGGCTGATTATGCAGGTGGGACAGCAAGCTGAAATGCCCTTGAGAAGATCATCTAGAGTGTCTAGACCACCTGATAGGTTTGTTCCAGGGGTAGACTATGTGATGCTTACTGATTGCGGGGAGCCTTCTTGCTACAGAGAGGCTATGATGCGTGAGGATCAACGCAAGTGGGAGTATGCTATGCAATCAGAGATGAGTTCACTTATGAAGAATAAGACTTGGGACTTGGTTTCTTTGCCACATGGAAAGAAAGCATTGCCATGTAAATGGGTCTACAAAATGAAGGTCACAGGTGATGATGTGCCTAGGTACAAGGCCCGTTTGGTTGCTAAAGGGTTCAAGCAAGAGAAGGGTGTGGACTTTGATTAATAGCCTGATAATCTTGGCACTATATGTGGATGATATGCTATTGGCTAGCAAGAATACTTATGAGCTAGATGCATTAAAGGCCAAGTTGCATGAGGCCTTTGATATGAAGGATTTGGGATTTGCAGGTCATATTCTTGGTATGCGCATCACGCGTGATCGGAGTAGGAAACTCCTTTGGCTTTCACAAAAAGAGTATGTTACAAAAGTATTGCAGCGTTTCAATATGGAGGGGGGGAAGGCAGTGAGTACTCCATTGCCTCCATATGTGAAACCGAGTCACACAGATAGTCTTAAATCAGATGAGGAGAGGGCCATGATGGCCAAGGTTCCTTATGCATCAGCGGTTGGGAGTCTTATGTATGCTAATGATAGCTACTAGACCAGACATTGCATTTGCAGTGGGAGTTGTTAGCCGGTATATGGCTAATCCAGGAAAGAGGCATTGGGAGGCAGTTAAGTGCATCATGAGGTACATGAAGGGTACCAAGGAGATGTGCATCTGCTTTGGTAAAGGAGACATGCGTGTACTTGGGTACACAGATTCAGACTATGCAGGGCATGTGGATAGTAGGAGATCCACTTCTGGTTATGTGTTCACCTTTGCAGGTGGTGCAGTGTCGTGGATGTCTCGCGCACAGAAGTGCGTTGCTTTGTCTACCACAGAGGCTGAGTATGTTGCAGCCACAGAGGGTTGCAAGGAGGCTATATGGCTTGATCGGCTAGTGGGAGATTTGTGGATTCATAGAGGTGTACCGATATTGCATAGTGATTCCATGAGTGCTATTCAGCTAGCACGGAATCCGGTCTTTCATGCAAAGACCAAACACATTAAGGTCAGGTACCATTTCATGAGGGAGGTACTTGAGGACAAGCGCATAGAGCTTGTCAAGGTTCATAGAGATGATAACCCTGCAGATATGCTGACGAAGAGTCTACCTAGTCAGCGGTTTGAGTATTGTAGTATATTGATGGGCATTGGATAGTATGCTCACTGGTTGTTCTCCCTTAAAGGCACATTGTCCTTTAAGTGGGAGGTTGTGGGGGTTAAAGGTCACTGTGCCTTTACCCCGGTTATGTACAATACTCAAACACATATATAAATGAATGAAAAAGAAGATTAGGGTGGTTCTGCACCCACCAAAACTTGTGTGGCTCTCTGTCTCTCTCTCTCTCCTTCTTCCGTTCTTGCTTCTGTTGAGAGCACTCTCACTTCTCTCTCGGACTCTCCTCTGCCTTCACCCTCTTCCCAAGCAACTTTTTAGTCAGACGGAGCTCAACAGTGTTCAAGTCGGCCTTTCCACCATGATTGACGATGGCTCTCCCTTCAGCCAATACTTGTCCGCTTCCTCCGGCCGCGAAAACCATCACATTCTCAAAAGACGAGTTGTAGCATCTCAAAAAAGATACAGAGCAGAAGTGCTCGACATCACTCTTTGCTTGCATCCATGAGTCTCACCCTTCGAGGTTACAGGCCAGAGACTGGATGCTTGCTGCTCTACCTGGAGACCTCCCAAGGCATCTCACAGATAATCGTTTGCTTAGTCGAGGTTTCTTTCAAGTTAATTTTTATTCCCCGGATGCAGCAGGCACATTGCTCTAGGCTAGTCCTTTGGCACTGAGCTCTAGGAGGATTTTCTTGACACCCTTCTCACTGGGTTTTGACCTTGTGGAGGAGGATGGCCGGACGTTTTCACTTTTCCTCAGATTCCCCGGCCTCCCTCAGGTGTACCATCCACTCTTATCGTCCATTGGAGCCGCTTTCGAGATAGTCACCGAGATCCCCCCCTTCCTGGGATGCCTTCTTCGGTAGCAAAGGTAGTCGGGACGGACGGGGTACCACGTGTTAGGGTCGTTTTCTCTGACCCTAACATTACGGACAACCACATCATGCACCATCGTCCAGATGGCTCATTCTTCAGGCAGAGAGTTAAGATCATTGGGAGACAGGATTAGTGTAGGATCTGCAGAACTTGCCCAAGGAAGAGAAAAAAGAAATGGCATAAAAGATCCACGGGTGTTGCGCCTCTTAGCACCACCTTGGTTGGACCTCTTCACGATCTATTGCACGTCCTGCCACTTCTCGTGTTGCTGGATCTTCCATCTCTTGTCCAAGACCATCAGTATCTCGTCTTGGACCTGCTTCTACAGCCCAAACATGACCATCAACATGTTTTGTTCCTGTCGTTCCTCGTTGGGTGCCAGTCAGAGTTGCCGAGGCAGTTCCATCTTAGGAGGCTTCTCACGGCACCACGGACCCTTCCTTACAAGCAGGAGATATTCTTGTCCTAGTTCCTTGTGCAAATGAGGTTGCTCTTGTTCCCTCAAATGCTCCTGTGAAGGAGCTTACATCTTTGGAGCAACTCATTGCCGAAACCCGTTCCTGTTGTCCTCCATTGGGTGCCAGTCAAAGTTGCGGAGCCAGTTCCACCTCAGAAGGCTTCTCACGGCACCATGGACCCTCCCTTACAGGCAGGAGATATTCCTATCCTAGTTCCTTGTGCGGATGAGGTTGCTCTTGTCCCCTCAGATGCTCCTGTGAAGGAGCTTCCATCTTTGGAGCAACTCATTGCCGAAACCTGGGCCGTAATCCATTCCAGTGACATTTATTTGGCCGAGGCCCGTCAGGAGTCGTCTTTCCCGTTTGCTTTACCTTCTTAACCTCTTGACAGAGGCAAGGGGGTTATAGCTTCTACTCCATCATCAGCAGGGATCCTCCGCACACCTGCGCTGGTTGCCTCATTTAGGAATTCTTTTGCAGTTCTAGTAGACATGGCATAGTTTGAGTTAGAGGAAAAGTTTGTACCCTCTACTCTTGGGGAGCACCTTGTTCAGATCACTGTGGATAGAGCTTCCCCTTTTGCAGGTGTGGGAGTGCTTTCTTCAGTTGACTTCCCTCCTCTTGATAGGAGGATTCTTTCTCGAGAGAGGGGTATCTCTGCCACCAGGTCGGGTAGGGTTTTTCATCCGACCTCTTCCTCTCGTCGATGAGGATTGTTAGTTGGAACGTTCCCAACTTCATCAAGGTGTTACTGGGAGCCCCATTGATATTCTCATGATTCAGGAACACAAATTGGATGTCAGGGATTGTTCAAGTCGGGTAAGCTTCTCACAGGGCATACTTTTTGGTCATCCGCAACTGTATAGATCTAGGAATACAACCTCAGCAAAGGGGGCTGGTGAGAAGAAATGCTCCAAGTGACCTCCAGTGTGAGACACCTCAAGAGTGTGGAAGGGGGACATATTTATAGCCCCCCAGCCACCCTGGTCGGCCTTTAAGGGGCTGGCCAATTAACCTGACCAGCAGGTCGGTCTGACCCGACCCAGGTTGGCCTGACCAGTCAGGTTGGGTAAGCCGATGCAGAACATATTTTACTGTCCTGTGGAATATCTGGAAGGAATCTGAATCGGAAGATTTCTTGATCCAACTTCAACAGCATAGAGGAGATGGAATGAATTGCATTTGAGCTACTGCTGGTGAAAGGAAAGCAAGGTCTCCAGTAATATTATAGTAAAATGTGGATGCCCTATATCTTCCTCTCTTTTTGGGATTTCTCTGCTCGACGTGGATATGCTCTTGAATGTCGGCATGGACTACCAGCAGAACATGTGCTCATCTTAAGTGAGTGCGAGTCCCAAAGTCACTCTTCTGTTTGGAAGAATGACTTGGCCGTTCAAATGTTGTGTAGCAGCAAGGAACAAGCTAGCGTAGGACAGGTTCGATGGTCTTCTTCTTTCCAATAAACTTGTGCTTCTAGGATTAATCACACAGTTGTCAAGCCTTTTTGTTGTGTAGAAAGTGGATGGGGGGCTGTGATATTTCCTTGCAATTTCTCCCTTTTCATTACTGATCAGGTTTTTGTGTTTTGGACCTAACAGACTATGTCTTGCTGCAGGTATATGATGCATTTTTGGATTCAAAAGTTGTAAACTTCCTATTTCTCATCACTTTTGTGCCGAGTATAGTGTACTGTAGTCTAGCCTTCCTCATCAGACCTTATTCGGTTTATGAAGAAGACACTGATGAATCTGATACCTCCCAGCGCTTTAAAATGGTTTCTGTGAGTGTTTTGGTCTTTCTTTTGGGCTTCAATTCTTCTTTATTGGATGAGTTTGTGCCTGGATTTGATGGTCAACACAAGTTTTGGCTTGGCATTTGTACTTCAACTGAGAGATGTTTATTTGCATCGATTTTCCAGGCTTTTGTTGTACTGCTTGGCGTCTTTCTTATGGGATCAATGACCCTGGAGGTGATTAGTGATCTTACCAAGTCAAACATATAATATAATATAACTGCTAGGTTTTTTCAAGAGCTCTTGAATTTTGGGTGATCTCTATGCCATCCATTGCTATCTTTCTACTTAGGGATGACTTCTATAGGAAAAACTATCCTGGTCATTGCCAAATGTCTATCATGCTGCCTTGCTCATTCTTCACATGTCATTTTGGGACCTCCTCTCATTTTAGTGGCAGCTGTATTCCGGTAGTGTGCTCTTATAGCAAAATTTAGTGCAATCTGCTGTGAAGGCTGTTTCATCCTGAACTGATGTGCTAGTTGTGCTAATTACTAAGGTTTATGAGTGTTTCCAGGAAGTCTTTGACCTTAACCACACGACTGAGATGTTCTTTGCAGCATTGATGCTTCTACTTGTAGGGATGATGCTGGTGGTTCCTGTAAGTTTTACATCCTTGGCAAATGTTCTTCATGTGTCGGTGCATATTCTTCAAGTAGAATCTGACAAAAGTTGGTCCCCAATCGAAAGGTACTGTACAAGCCCTTCGATCGTCTTCAAGGTGCTTTTGGCATGACTGTGCCGATACCAAGTGCATTGGATTTTAAGCACAAAACTGTCCTTACGACAGATTCTGATGAAGAGCCAGGCATGGATGAGAAGGTCACTATTTTAAATACCATGCAAAGCCCATCTATGGGACATTCAAGTCAGGTCCTAGAAGATGACAGGGAAGGAGGGTTTTCTGAACAAATAATTGCAGATGATGCAAACTTTCCTTACCCATCTTTAAGAGAGAGCCTTCTAGGCATTGATTTCTGGTGAGTGCATGCCATTTTTATAATACTTGTGGGAAAAGCATGTATGTAAAAAGTTCAAAGATGCATGGATGGAATTGTGATTTTTGAACATTGACAATGCTGTTGATTACCATGTGCAGGCTGATCACTCTTGTGGTTTCCAGTGGAGCAGGCTCAGGATTGGCAATCATAAATAATTTTGCACAGGTTATTTGCAATCAGTATTCTTCAGCTTTAGGTCAAAACAATTCATGATTGAAAAAATAGTACATCATTGCAATGCTGACAGCCCTTAGATCTAATCTTGACAGTGCACTGGATGATGATGAGTTGGGACATATAATTTGAAAAGTAGGGAATGAGTTCAAGGCTTGTACTTCTCACAGACCATGTAGGGAATGACATATAATTTGAAAAGTAGGGAATGAGTTCGAGGCTTGTACTTCTCACAGACCATGTTGGGTGAGAGGTGTTGGGTGGGTTGCAGTATATTGAGACTCCCTTGTTTTCTTTCATGAAGGGGCATGCAAAATTCTCTCTAATATGGGATTGCTTTTGGAATGTCAAGTCTAATATTAGGAAGCATACAAAGGGTGATATGCATGCCATAAAGATGATCATGAGCATGCTAGTTAGTGAGGCCCATATTGACAGTCTCCCAACACAGGCTAATGGGAAGTATTCTCTCTTCCAAATGGAGGAACATGGCTCAAACCTAACCCTATGTGAGGCCTTAGGCTGCGTGTCTAGGTCGCTCAAAGCACGGGTAGTGCCAGGAAGCCACCGCTTCCTGTAAAGCCACAGGTCAAGCCAGCACCAATAATGCCTTCAAGTAGTGGAGGGCCTAGGCCATAGTCATTAGTTGTGGTCAAGAAGCCAAGTCATGAAGCACTGTTAACAAGATCATGGAACCATGTCAATAATAATGAGGGGAGGCTTTACCTTAATGTGGTCATGGCCAAGCTGCCAGGTTCTGGATCAGTGTCAATAGTGTCAAGAGTGGAGGGGGGCCTTATAGCCAGCCAGGCCATGGAGTGGCTGCTTCTTGTTGTCTTTGTTCTTACCCGTTGGAATACTAGTCTAATTGGAATTATTGCCCCTTTGTTGCCTTGCAAGGTCCATCATGAGACCATTCTAACCTAGATCGTTCATGTGGACCCTTTCAAACATAAGCCTTTGCTAAATGTCTTATTTAAATCAAAGTATGTATCCTTTTCTGCCTACTTTTATACTCATCATTCCACATGATTTAATTGATATGAATGATTATAACAGGCCCTAATGGGCTTACTAGAAGAGTTTCCAATTTGTACTCTGATATCCTCTGTCATGTATATGCAGAAACTATCTTTGGGGGCGAAAAAACCTAAGTCTTGCAAATGGCGCAGCCATTCAATCAACCTGTCTTTAGAGGCTGTACTCTTGTACTCCCTTCTCCTGCAGCAAGCACCATTTGTTCAGGAAATGTCTTTTAAAATCCAATGTCCACATCACGCTTGGGTTATGCTGAAAAGAAGGCTTGGATATGCTGAAAACGCTACCGGCTCTTAAGAGAAGAGGTCACCCAATCTGGAGCAACCTTAATTCAATTGCGCATGATAATTCTGAGAAGAAATAGCAGCTCCATGGGATGCAGAGTAGGAGGGGGCAGAATGTCTTTCTCTAGATATTACGGTAAAAACTATTTTCCTTAGAGTATATATGAAGATACAGGCTAATGGCACCAAAATTTCTGATGTTGTATATAATTAAATGCATTGACCCAATGTATTGAATACAATGCGCAAATGTCCCATAACTTTCCAAGTATCGTTTAGAGTTCTACACCTATGTAAGTCAAGGGTTTAGTTAGAAAGAAGCAGCTAGTGGTTTGTTGCGAGCAAATTTGATGCATGCAATAAGCAGGCCTTTGTCCACCAGAGTAACAAAGCTATCAGTAGATGCTTTCTAAGTTTTTTTCCATTGAACTGTATGTTTGGAAGAAACTACGAGTGGATTATTTGATCTTAAATGAAGATAATGTGGCCTACTTTTTAATATCCTTCTCCTTCCGCGTTTATCATTACCGGTCTGTCCGAGTTCCAACGGAAGTCAGTAGGTAGACTTCTGTGCAGTTGATCGCTCATATATGTGGGTATGTAGATATGTCTGCATGAGACCATGTGTTTATAGAATGGTCTACAATCCAGTCACCACTGCAGTGTTTGGAAATAGGTGGTCCAACCTTTATTGTAATGTTGCCTTGGATTTTGGGGGGGTTTTGCATCCTCCCTACCTCACAAGAGTAATGATATTAAAGTTGCCCATATCATGTATGTTCTCAAGGGGTAATAGAATGGTCTACAATCCAGTTATGACTGCAGTTGGAAATAGATGGTCCAACCTTTATCATACTGTTGCCTTGGATTTCGGGGGAGCTTTTGCATCCTCCCTACCTCACAAGAGTAATTAGATTAAAATTGTGCATATCATGTATGTTCTCAAGGGTAATAAAAACTTCTGACTTATGTATGTTCCTTCAAATTTCCTATACTAGAAACTTTAAATTTTACAACAACGTTAATAAATAAATCCATTATGTATGTCCTGCATGTAATTCAAACCAGCATGGTGGCCCACATCCTCCACCATGAGTATATTAATGACTATATTTTTAAAAATGCTTCAAAGGATTGGGTGGGTGTACCTTGATTTTAACTTCTTTTGAAGGTTCTTGGCATCTTGAGGATACTGGTGGGGATATCATATTACCTAGCCCTGCTATGTGTGATAGAGTTCATAGTTTCTAGTTTTGTGAATGACTATCTTGGGATCGAAACTGCAGTCTTTCACAGAGAAGTTTGAGCATGTTCTCCGATGCTTCTAGGTAGACATGCTCCTCCCATTCTCAAGGCCTGGAATTATCTCTAATGTATCTCCTGGGATACAAGAGCTTAATGGGTATCAAAGACAAGTTCTCAAGAGGGGCAGGGGGATTTGGGGGGAGGGGGGCGTATAGTTCCATTATTAAAATGTTTGCATGACAGTTGCCTGACAGTTGTACCTGATATATTAAGCCTGGTTCTTTTGCAGATTGGTAAGGCAGTAAGAAGCAATGCGGTAGATGCTTTCGTTGGCATTATCAGCATATGGAGCTGCTTTGGTCGTCTTGTGTCAGGGTATTTTTTCTTCCACGACCCTGTTTTGCAGAGTCATATGTCTATCTGTTTTCAGCTTCCTTGTCTTACTTTGCTGCATTTGATCCACATGAAGACTTTAAAAAGGGGTATATTTGTCCAGCACTTCTCCCAACAGATGTCATGGCAGAGAATTGAGGGAGCAGCAAGAAACAAAAATTTGGAAGTTTTAACCCGGAAAAGCTAAAGAGTGTTCAGATTTCAGTTGTTCAAAGAAGAAAAGTATATTTTCCATATGCACATGTAAAGATAACAATGGAGTGTGGAAACCTCAAGTACAATGAAATGAAATGACAATGGACAGTGACATATTCAAACACAACAGAAAATGATAATAGCATTTGAAGCTCATCCAGGTTATCAGAAAACCGTGCTGAAGGGAGATTTGTAGGACACAATCATGAAAGCTGCAGCTCTGGATTTTGGTAATGTGATACACACTGCTTTTGAAGCCTTGTTTAATCATCTAAGATGCGGTATGGATTTGATACAGGTATGGGTCAGATCTTATGATGAGCGCTGGTTATTCAAGGCCTATCTGCCTGCTTATTTCTCAAATAGTTATGTGCCTCTGCTGCCTCCTCCTATCTACTGGAGGTACGTTCAGAGAAGCTCACAGTTCTACAAAACTCTAAGACGGGGTCTCAATATAGACATGTTCTCATGCAATTGTTGTTTACTTGCTTCCATTTTGGATATCTGTACCTTCTGCTGGCGTATTAGGATGATTTTTGCATGATTGTGAAAGAAATTCGTTTAATATAGATGGTTCTTCTTTTGATGAAAGAAAGAGCCTATTAGAAAAGAAAGGGGAACCCCCTTAAGGACAAGTGTCGAGACAGAGAGAAACAAGGGGAATTGATCCTTCCATCCCATCCATATAGATGTCTTTTGTTGCTGCCTTAATTGAAGAAATGCTGCATGCTTCTACGGGGAGGGAAAGGCTCACTGTTATTTGGCAAAATGCCCTGTCCCTACATGCATGAGAAGGCCTATCTGATCCAAACTCCATAGGACTTCTGAAAGTTGATAAGGGATCCCGAAGCAAGGCAAAACACCTCCATGGCTGAAATGAATGCCCTGAAGTTGTGTACCCCTCCATCAAGATACACTTCTGTATCATCTGCAAAGTACGCATCAAGAAGCTCTTCCAAAGCTGCAATGGGCATCGTGGTGCCACGAATACCTATGCCTCTGTCTCTCAGAAACCTGCTCATAGTCTCTGCAATAAATAGAAAAAGAAGAGGGGGCAAGAGACATCCCAGTTTCACTGATCGGGCTATACGAAATCTGGCCCCTCACGCTCCCCCTACTAAACTTGGCTATGTGCCGAGGAGTGAGTGCTGACACCCTTGCTATCCACTGTTTGGGGAAGCCCATCCTGTCCAGAGTCCCCTCAAGAAACTCCCAATCCACCCTATCATAGGCCTTCTTAACATCAAGAAGCAGAAAAACAAATAGATAAATAAATAAGTAAACCAAGAAGCAAAACCAATAAATCCTTCTGGCAGAACCGTGCCAACACTGTGGCCTCCTAAAAAGTAAAGATGTTATCTAATATGCTTCAATCCCATACAAATCCTGTATGGCTGAATACTTCGAGATATGATGCGAGCGTATAGAGATTGAAGTGATAATTTCTTTGATCCATGACTCTTATGTGAGTCCTTTGTTTGAGCCATGGCAATTTGCACCTACATAGATGACAGTAACACCATTATATATGATATGTTTTCAATCTACATTGGAAGATGAGTCTAGAGAGATCTAAGTTGGAACACCCTTTTTCTGGGGGAGAGATGGGCCAAGAAAATGAACTTCTATCAAGTGTGACCAAAATACATGAAGTCATGATAAAATCTTGTAAAGACGCTCAAATACATCAAGTATATGTGGAGTGAGGATAGCATAGCCAATCTGGAGAGAGTGAAGTGCCATGAAGGTCTTGTGGTTGTCAGTATGAAGAATAAAACATGGTCCCACTATCTCATGAAAGTCATTCTCTTGGCACAATTGTGTGTGAAGAACCCTTGATTCTGCTCCAACTGGCTGTGTATGATATTGTGCGAGATCATGATGAGTGAAAGGTCTGGGTTCCCATCCAGGGCTTTAGTGCATGTGATCTCCAACTCTACCACGTGCTGAGACTGGCAATGATCTCTCAAGCTATGTCTATTGGGGGGTGGGGGGATGAATGTGCAAGGAGGGTGGCACTGCATCTAGACTTATCTATGAGAAAAGCCTTGTCTGAACTTGCTATCTTATTATAGACCTGTGGGCCAGAATGTGTGAGCCCAAGCCACAGATCGCCAAGTGATGTAGAGGTGCCTCTTGTCATGCTCCTGAGGAATTTGCAATGCCCTGCAAGAGTCTCTAGGCCTCTGTATCCTCAAATACATGTTGAACAAACTCCAAGGATGAAAGGCATCCCCATCTGAGATTTGCTCCAAAAGTCTATCTTGATGTGTTCATCAAGAGTCCACCTTGCTTGAATAGCTAGAAGAACATGTAAATCTACCTCTTTTGATAGGAACTCCAAAATTGTTTCTACAAGCAGGTTTGTAGGAGCAAAGTGACGCCAAAGACTTTGGGTATACTCTGTAAACTCTAAGCTGGTCTTGTCTCGCATTCTTGGCTATATAGTCAAAGAAAGAGAGTGGCATGTAGGGACTGACTGCATTACTCCACGTCCACTCTCCTGGATGCCATAGAGGGTGCTGGAGTGGCATCCACAATAAAGCTATAGACACCATAGATGACCCATTGACGAGTGAAGGAGGGTGGTCTATCCACCGTCTGCCATTGTTGAAACCAATCACTGTGATCGTGTGAAGTATAAAGAGTGGCATATAGGGAGCGGTTGCATTAGTCCACTCCCACTCTCTTGGATGCCATGGAAGGTGCTGGAGTGGGCATCCACTATAAAGCTAGGGACACCATAGATGACCCATTGACAACTGAAGGAGGGTGGTCTATCCACCATCTCCCATGATTGAAACCATAGGCTATAGCATCCTTATTGGGTGTTTGCTCTAAAAGTTTTAACAAGTCTCCAATCCTCTGCAACCTCATACAAGACTGTCTCTTCCTGCCTTTTGCGAGTGCCTTGCAAATCTTGAGTGATATTGTGATGCTTTAGGGAGGTTAGTTGCCTACAGACTCTCCATGCTCCCACACAGGAGGCAGGCCCTCTCTCCACAGTGGAGGCCATTGCATGCACCCTAAAATTCCCAGTGCATGTCTCTCAGTCATCAATAAAAATGTCATTCCACATGATGGGCTGTCTATCCCTCTCTCCCTAAGTCTCAGGAGGAATGCAAGTGAGGGTTGATCAGACCTGGTGCCAGCTTTGAGAAGCGTTGCCAAGAGGGGGGATGAAGGAAGTCTGATGTGCATCCGTGAGGATCCAACTAGTGGTGGTTCTCCAATCACCACCTCTATAGGGAGCAAGATGAGAGTGCTCTGGGCCACTTTGGCCACGTGTTGTGTGCGACATTTGATCTAGACCAAAGGAAGTCGTGTACCAACCTCTAAGTTTCCCAATGCAAGAACATGAGAAGCACCAACATGAAGTGATATACCAAGCAGATGCTATAAGTATTTGATTCACCACAAGGGCTCTGGAGGCTAATTCCAAGGTAATGGAGCTCCAATAGAAAAGATAAAGGAAGCAAGCCGGAAGCCTTGGCGAACTGATCTATAGATGTGAAAGATGTCTCCTTTGCTACTCTGATTGAGGATTCTCTTCAGAACTTGTCTTTGAGCTGAATAATGAAATGAGGAACTCCCACAAGATCAACTGATAAGAGAAAGAAGCCCATGCAACATAGGGTTCCCTCTAAGAACTCTAGTCCACCCTATCGTATTCCTCAAAGTCAAGCAAAAGAATGGCAAAGGCTTGATGGCTTACCAGCCCATTCAGTTGCTTACCATAATGAGAAAATAATATCGAAGATGCTCATGCCCTATACGAAACCAGTCCGAGTACCATGTATGAGGTGAGGTAGGAATGGCTAGAGGAGATGGACATTGTCGATTGGACATGTGCACATAGGGTAGGCTTAGCCCAGCTTCGAAACTCATAGTTTCCTGTTGCTCCATGCTTGCCACATATGGGACATATCCAATTCATAGGTTCATCTCTCTCTCTCTCTCTCTCTCTCTCTCTCTCTCTCTCTCTCTCTCTCTCTCCTAGTTGGGGATATCAACGCACAGACAGGCACACATCAGACATCCCTCCTGGATTTCCACTCAGATCCGGTCCTATTACCTGAGATGGACATAGAGGACTCGGGCTTCCCCCGCTCCTCGGCCGACAGTCGAGCCCCCGTTACTGCATATGGGCAGGCTCTTTTGGATCTTGGACGTATACATGATCTGGTCATCTACAATGGACTAGATCGGTGGCCTGCCTCCTCTGGTTTCACATGTTTCCCACATGGCGGAGGAGCTAGTGTCGTCGACTACATTTTGGGATCTCCTGCTTTAGCCTCACAGATCACTGACTTCCGTACCGCACCCTTACCCCCAGGAGCCGACCACACTTACCTTTTCTTTCATCTCCTTACGCCTCGAGCCCCTTCCAGCCACACTCCGCACTACACCACTTATCATGATATACACTTTGATCATAACCTCTCACCTGACTACTCAGCCCACCTAGCCTCTCTCCTCAGATACATAGACACCATACCCTCTCTAGATCACCGAGCCGCCCTCATCACCCACTCTCTCCACAATGCAGCCCGCCACATCTTTCCTTACACTACTCGGTCTACCCGCCCCCCACCCGTTGGCTCCACCCCTTGCAATAGCTGGTATGATGACGAATGTAAAGCCTTATGCCGCACACTCCGACTCACGACCCAGCGAAATGCTAGGGCTGACCCACACCTCACTCGGGAATATCGCCGCCTAGTCCGTCGCAAGAAGCTAGCCTTCCTGTGCCAGAGTGAGGATACGCTACTAAACATCCTGTTCAGTAGCAACTCCAAGGATTTCTGGAGGAAATTTCTAGAATGCCGATCCCCTACCCCCCTCACAGACACTTCCCTCTGGCACTCCTACGCACGCACACTCTATGATATCCCTGATCAGCCCCCTCCTGACCTCTCCGCCACCCCCCGCCCCACATCTTGCACCCTTTTCACAACCGAGGGAGTCACCCACGCAGCGCACAAGCTTCACAATGGCCGAGCCAAGGATCATGAGGGCCTATGCACAGAGTTTGTCGCCTATGGTATCAAAACTCTAGCCCCCATCCTGGCAACGTTGTTCAATGAAGCTGTCTGCCACGGATTCCCCAGAGCCTGGACCCTGAACACTATCACACCCATCCACAAAGCAGGAGATCCCATGGATCCAGGGAATTACAGGACCATCATGATTGGACATGTTATGTCCAAGATCTATGCATCAGTGTTAGATGGTGAGGTCAGCACTCGCGCAGAGATACGAGGCCTCAGGGCATCTGGACAGACCGGTTTCAAGACGGATCACTCGACTTACGATCACATTTTTACACTTCGAGGGATCATTGAGGAGGCCAGACACAGGAGATAGAGGGTATACTGTTGCTTTGTGGATTTCTGCAAGGCATTCGACACTGTTTCTCGGGCCCGCCTTGTCAGACGCTTGCAGGAGTTAGGTTACGACTTGGAGGTTATATGGGTGGTAGTAGCTCTCTATGAGAGGGTGACGGGCCGGGTCAGGATTGGTACCAGCTGGACCACAGAGATCACGAGCACTATAGGGGTTAAACAAGGATGTCCCTTGTCACCGACTCTATTTGGCCTCTACATCGACGAGCTCGAGACCACCATCAGGACACTCGGAGGTGCAGGCTGCTCTCTTGCGAAGGCTGTCATCCAGATTCTCTTATACGCAGACGATGTAGTACTACTATCCTCCTCTGCTTCTGGTCTTCAGCGACACCTGGATGGACTTCAGATCTTCTGTGATACCCACGACTTGAAGGTCAACCTTGGAAAAACCAAGGTCATGATCTTCAACACCTCCCGACCCGCTATGCACCGAGAGCAGTTCCTCTTCGCCAGCGACCCTGTTGAGATAGTCGACTCTTATACATACCTGGGCATTGTATTCTCAGGCCCGATCTTCACGATGCGCCCGGCCATGCAGGCCAAGATAAGTCGAGGCTATGCCGCTCTTGCCAGACTGGAGCGACAGTGCTACCACTCTCACTTTCAGGACCCGCGGACCAAGTCTCTTCTTTTTTATTCCTTGGTCCGCCCAGCAGGTATGTACGGCAGCCCATGGTGGGGGGTCGACCTTTCAGACACAGAGTGGGCACGCATCGAGCGCCTACAGATTCTGATGTTTGCTCGGATGATCCGCAACAAACCATCGGTACCTCATCAGATCATCTTAGCAGAATTCGGCGCCTCACAAGTACAGCTTGATGCGGCCTTCCAGGCTATCACTTATCTACACAGGGTCAGGGACTTCAGCTCCTCTTCCGACGGTCGCTTCCGCCTACCTTGGCTAGCCCTATCCTCCTCTATGGCCTTATCCGCTGATGGGGACCAGCGATGTTGGTATAGACGCCTTTCCAGTTGGTTCACCTGATTGGGCCTCGACATGGACCGGTTGCCTCCTTTTCAGTATAGCCTCGACGCTCCACCATTCCCTTTCTCCCCCACTGACCAGGAGGTCAACCAGATCATCTGAGAGGACCTGCTCTAGCTTCACACCTAGAGGACTCGGTTTCTTCATCCCGAGCTTCTTGTGAAGCTCGATTGCTATCGCCGACACTGCCTCCAGATCTCACAGGAGGGTTTCATCACGCCCCCGGGCTATACACAGATTCATCTACCGCATGCGCTTCGGATTTCACTCGGCCAGTTTAGGGTTTCGTCACACCGATTACAGATCGAGAGTGGACGCGCAGAGGGTATCCCACGAGAGGACCGCATCTGCCCACTTTGCGACCTGCAGGAGATCGAGTTGGAGGAACACTTTGCTTTCAGATGCCCTATCTATTATGCCATCCGAGGCCGGTACCACTGCCTATTCCGCGACGGATTCGGTCCCCTCACACGCATGCTGCAGTTCTCGGACCAGCGGTGCCTAGCCGCTTTCTTACATGAGATGACCCGCCACCGAGATGCATCCCTCCGGGCATGACAGCATGCACAGCCCACACAGCGTGAGGACACTCAACGACCCATCACTGATTTCTTCCAGTCACAGGATACCTCTCCTCAGTCTAGCCGACGACGCGACGTGAGCGAGAGCCAGAGCCACGAGAGCTACGCTAGCGGACAGACTCACACATCCGGGTCCATGACATCCCTTCTATGCTCTCAGCACACCCTACCGGGGTCACCGTCGCTCTCGTTCTTCAACATAGGGCCTCCCGCCGCCCCCGACGACCGAGCTCGACTAGGCAGCATGACGTCAGAGGCCAATCATCCATCGCAGGGTTTTTTCGACCTCCCATTTGACGGGCCCTCTATGATTGGCCTCTGACGATCACCACAGGTATATATATATATTTGTATCTCCCCCCTTCTGCTCCATTTTTTTGTGCCATTTTTTTGTATCATCTGGAGATAGATACACATTTTTTGCACCAGGACTAGACACACCGTCCTTCATAACTTTTTTGAAGAAACGGTTGGCCGGACCGTTTTGAGACCGCCACTGTTATGCCCATACATCGATTTCTTTTTTTATTTGCAAAAGTTTGAGTATGATGGTACCATGGATATATTTGTACGTGTTTCAATTACAATCACTACTTGAATTGGTGGCTTTTTGAGCAAGAATTTTTATTGCAAGAGGTCGAAACTTCTCACAACTTGACCCATTTATATACCATTAGTTGTTTATGGCATGTCCTTGGCCATTTTCTTCACATAGTTAAAGTTAAAATATCCTTGTTCAATGCAATACTTATCAAATTCCTACATGGCACATGCATGTACAAATCATGGGGTTTTGGGTTACATGTGTATACTATGTCATAAATGAAAGGTTGACTCACAACAACTTTCATCTTCCACTCCTTTCCAAAATATTGTGTTTGTAATCATAGCCTTCACATCCCAAAGATTTATTTCGTTCTCTTGTTCTCTAAATTTAAACCTCTTTCCCAAGTTATACAATCTTGTGAGTGGGATGCCACCGACCTTCCTCTCCCAATAAGTGAAGTGGTAGCCTCTGGGCTATCATGATCTAGCTAGAAGAAGCCCTTGCCAAGTAACCTGATGTCCTTGAGCTGACTCAAATGGAGCACTGCATGGTACCAAGCTTACACTTGTCTCCTGGACAAATGAGAGGCAAAGGCTCTACCAATGAGTGTGTCTGTGCTCTACCATGAGTCATCGTGTAGGACCCTTAGCTCGTCTTCCGAAAAAGAGACGACTCTCCTGGGAGATATTCTATGTATGACTCTCTATGCTACGCTCATTCTATGTATGACTTTGTATTGCTTTGGTCTACATTATTTGTGATGATACAAATAGTTGGAAGCCTTGTTAGTAGAATGATGTAACACATTTTGTTTCAGAGTTTAAGCTATTGTCATCTATATATAAGGTGTATGTGTTTGTTTGACAGCCACTCCATTCCTCTTCATTGGATCTGCAGCGATTGGTTTGGCCTATGGTTCTTATTGGACGCTAGCACCTACGATCATTTCGGAAGTGTTTGGGTTAAGACAAGTAGCTACTCTTTACAAATTGATTGGGTACTCCTCTGCCCTTCTCTATTGATCCTTGTGTATTTCTCCCTCTTCTTGGAGTTTTTATTTCATGAGAAGAAACTCTTTTTGGAGTTTTAAATTCATGGGAAGACTACTCCCTTGTTTCTGGCTGAAGCTGTATGTGCTTATGCTTAATGCAGATTAGGACCAATGATTGCATCATACCTTTTGTCTGCAAAGGTGCTGGGATATCTTTATGATAAGGAGACTTTGTACTATCAGCAGCAACACGATGAACATGATGAGGGAAATACTTGCTATGGTAGAGAGTGCTTTGAATACGGATTGCTTTCTCTGTCATCTGTATGTTTGGTTGGTGTAGTTGCTTGCATATGGTTTGCACATCGTACCAAGAAAATCTATTCCAGAACTGGGCATGTCCCGTTACCTCAAGGACAAGCTGGTTCTGATTTGTAAGTCATAGGGGTGGATTTATATTTGCAGGTGAGGTTTTGGCAAAGCATATGCAAAGTTTAGGTTTAATGAGGTTTTCATTCTTTACCTCTGGATGGCATGGCCTGGAACGTACTCAAAACTTAGTGGGCATATAACTGTAGAGTTGGCCTTATTTTTTGTATGCAGCAGGTCTCTACAATTCTATTTAAAAATTATTCTACTCGCTCATGTCCCCTTTTGTGTTGCATTGTGATTATAAGCACTTTTGCATTTTGCTTTTGGAATGGGAGCTTGCCACAACTACAGATTTGTTTGTTCCATACCTGAGAGCTTCCAAGGATCTTTGCTCCTGTTTCTTGTCCTCTTGTATTGGAAAAAGGAGTAACAAGACGGTACGTAGGATTAAAAATTAAGCAATGGAAACAGAAACAGTTCAGGATATGTGAGGAGGGGCAAAAGGGAAGGGAAGTGGACAACATATCCGGCATCTTTCTAACTCATCTTTTTCTCCATGTAGCCACAGAGTCAGCCTACAACAATTTGTTATGGTGTCAGCACATGTATTACATTGCATGGTGTGATACTCCTTCCGTTATAGTTCATTGTAACAAAAAATATTTCTTCTCTGTTGAAATTGCAGTGTTGTTGCATGGCACAGGTGAGGATGATGTCAAAGAGTAGTTGCCATACAGGGCCTTGGTGAGTTGGATAGTCCTTTTGCACCATATTTCATGTTCAACAAACAGCAGCAACAGCATCATGACAAGCTTGTGGGTGCTGTGAAACCGTCAAGCGTTGGATTTGGCCACAATGTCACAGATGACCAACAGGATGCTAGGACAGAGATAAGTGTTAGAACAGAAAATCAAAGACAATGTCTCATACAAAAAACCGCTAGGGTTTCTTTGAGGCAGCAGGATGCTAGGACAGAGAATAAGTGTGAGAACAGAAAATCGAAGACAATGTCTCATACCAAAAACCACAAGGGTTTCTTTGAAGCAGCAGGACTCATCATGTGACATAATGGACGTACATGCAAAGCAACTATTGGCATAAGAAGTTTGAGAATTAGCAACAGAAGCAAGCAACGAAAGATACAAAGTTTCAACTCCTTTCTTGAGAAATAATCGCATTGTCATAGAAAACTATTGTAGTGGCAGTGATCTACCAAAATCAAATGCCCAGAACTTCGAATCTAAGTACTATCAATGCCTACAAGTAGTCCCCATGAAGGTTTTGGGTGCTCTACCGTAACTCTGCGAGACATCTTCAAGAGCTGTAGGCTGTAACACAGAGCGCTTGTAGATGCCATGGGCGTAATTTATGTCCAAAGACGTGCACAAGAGAACTCAAGAGAGAAAGACGCTCACACAGTGTCGATTTTATGCTGCCCCAAAATGGAAGCCCAAACAACCAATAGAGCTCCTGCTGTCTCCTCTGATGCACTTCCTCTTCTTGAGGTGTAGTGGTATTGGGAGTAAGGGATGCTAGGCCCCTTTATATGTGCCCAAAGGAGAGGCATCTTGGAAGCCACAATGGCTATCTATGGGACGATCAATAGCCTTATCTATGGGTCCATCTATACTGACCCATTATTCCAATAGAATACAAGGTAGAAATTGTAGTTCCTACATTTACATACCAAGAGTTCTCTAGAGACCTTTATCTCTCTCACCACAAAAGAAGGGGATGGAGAAGCCAAGCTTCTAAGGGGGCTGCAATGGTAATTACGCTTTTACAACATTGGCACGTGGGTGATAGTTGATTTTTTAGCAATGTACTTGTTGCCATATCAACTTTGGTGGTTGTTAAAGGTGTGGACACAACAGTGATGAGTAGTGGCGTCTAGGTCATAGAAGTCGATCTTCACATCACTCGAAATGGATTGTTTTATCCCAATGACTTCACACCATAACTTGCCACCACTTACAATTTGGAAGAGGAAAATTTACACAAGATTAGCAATCCCTAGCTCAGAAGATGAAATGGTGATTGATGGTGCTCTGTGGACCCAACGGCAGTTTGGGTAGGAAGAAACATTGAAAGGTATTTGCAATCTTTACCACGACTGGACTCTATCATACCCCTTAAATAGGCGGTCCTAGGCACACATGAGGCTTGGTCCATTTCAAAAGCAGATTGGAGACAATCAATTCTTGTGGGATTCAAAACCTGCAAAACCAGGGTGATTCATGGAAAATAAGAGTCGTGTGATCGTTTGGTCGTACCATTTACACAGAAGAATGTGTCATGCTAAAGCTAATGTTTCTACCGCAACATGACAAGGCAGTAAATCTCTCTTGTGCATGACATGACCTATCTTGGCATATGTATACTTTTAAGGTGTACAACCCATGATTATTTCTCAAAGCCATAAGGTAGAGCACCAAAAATCTGAGGGTTGGCTTACAAAGCTTGGAAAATCATCGTTTGTAATTGAAAACATGAATAGAACATAGGTTTACAGAGAGAGGTAATAGTGTATTATTGAGTGAAAAACGGGCATATGTAGGATATCAACACATATGTATTATGGTAAACCGAAAGAAGGATGACATAATTGACTTATGTCTCTGGATGTTTTGAGATAGACCTATCAAAGATAGCTGAGCAAATCTATGACCCATCAGCGTGCAAGGGTAGGACGGGATGGGATTAGCCGAGGGATAAGGAAGTGAAGGCCAAAGTATGACCTATGGAGGCTCTACTGATTCTAATCTTGCCAAATCGACTTAATTGGATGGAGTTTCCATTACTTTCTAATTATTTATCAATGGAAGAGAGATTTTGCAAACATTCTTGGATAATCCTGTATTTTGATGGAACTCAAAGAAAGGTAGTCGTTTTAAACATTTTCACTTAGCTTGAGGCTGATTTGTAAGTCCCTTGTGTTAAGGTTATTTCACTTTTTCACATGAATTCTCCCTCCTTATGCGGTATTAGTGTACCCATGGATTATACAGGTTTGTTTTGTGTTATTGCAAACAGCCTAAATGGTGCATTAAAACAATTGGCTTGTGGAAGTATAGGATGCCAAAGATACAATTTAAGGAGGTATTATAATTCCATGGATGGAATTCAAACCCTCCTTCGATATGGTATATCCTATGACCAATTGGGTTGCAAACCAATGAAGTTAATATAAAATGATCAAATTCTTAGGGAAAGTAAAATTGCGTAAGCTAGAGATTTTGAGGTATCTCAAAGGCATCATCACATGTCACTATACGATTGTTTTAATTAATCTATGAACAAAATCCTTGTGATCCTAAAATGACAGTTCTCAAGATGATACTATTAGGGAAGCTAATTTTTTCACTTGGAGGATTCACTTTGGTGCCGGGATAGATAGTCCTAAAAGTGATTGATGATACGTAAATATATGCTATCTGATTGATACAAATTAGCTAGGAATACATGCTATAGTATATGACTTGACTTTATTGATGGACGAGTATGTATCACTATGGATTAGCATATTTCAATTGTACAACATAGCAGTACAATATTTATTGATACATGAATATGCAATGACACTGTAATATTTATTGATATATGAATATGTATCTCAAGGATTAGCACATTCCAATTGACATAACATTGCAACGTAGCATGAAGCATGCCAATGGCCCTCGTGGGGAGAATAAACCTTCCCAAATTGATATATGCCTTTTAGTGTCTTCTCATTTGGCTGTTTATATAAGTGAGCATCGCTGACTACTGATCCCATACCCATAACATAAACATGGCACTAATATCCTGTGTAACAGTGTGAATCTCTTGCCTTGCCTCTGCCAAACATGATGGTGATGCTTTCCTCTCAATGGTGAGGTGAGAATTGGTTCCTATCTTGTTTCTTACATCATTTTGAATGATCCTTGGCTCTTGATTCTCAATCGGGCCCTTGGTTCGCGTCATGTTGGCCAAATACCAAAGGTCTTTAGCAAGAGCATCTTTAAAGTATGTGGACATTGGACACATTGTGCTACATACATATAGTACAACACACACAAATGCTCCAAGAAAATGGTGTTGTATTAAAGACAAGGAAAATGCACTTAATAGTCGGATTGAAGGTGTGCTGAGACGCACACCGAAAAGAATTCACACCTTATGCATTTTGTTGCAATGTATGGAGATACTCTTTTGCAAGTTGGATGTATTTGCAATTTCCAAGAAAGTGGGCACACATAACAAAGTACTAGAACCCCCACTTGGGTTGCATTACAAGTGAATCCTTAACAACCTCCTTTTCAAGCCAGGAGTGGGAAATCACTCATATGTAGTGCTAGACAAAGGAGACTAGTTATAGCCAACGCAAAAAAAAAAAAGCTTTTCATGTAGCCTACAATGCTAGATTGAAGCGTTGATTGTCATTCTCATGAGAGGCCATAAACAATTAGTCCAATTAAACATAGAGAAACACAAGGCTCTTCAATCAACATTAACTAGCTAGAGAGGGTTATGGAAAACCTTATGTAGTCATGGATGAATATCGGCATTCATAGCTAGAGAAGATCAGCTCAAGGTGTCCAAACCCACCCCAAAGACTCCTCATTGCATCACATTATACATAATGGATTGTGGCATTATCACCCAACTATAGGTTGAATATATTGAACCACCCCCAACAAATCCAAGGCCGTTGATTCACATGTACATAGGAGTGACATTCACAAGAACTTTGTAAAATGAGTTATCTGCTCAAATTACTAAGCCTAGCTTTGGTGTCCAACCCTAGCTATAAGGATTACATTCTAAAATAGTTTTATTTTTTCATATAGTCGCTTTTCCAAGGATAACACTTGTGATAGGATCTAGACCACCAAACCTACATTAGTTGTAATTTCGCCATGTTGGTTTGTCACCAACCTCTCATTAGATTGCCCTTGAATCAATATAGGTCATTGATTCATTTGGTTTCAACCTTGAACCATGATTATTTAGGGATAGATTGTGATAAATAGAGAGTATCATCATCACCTAATCAGTCAACAATGTGAATTGCCTCACTTGAACCTGACATTGTTACCATACATTCCAAAGATCAACACGGACCATTGATTCATTTGGCCTCATCCCTGAGCAGTGCTCATTTATGGGTAGATCTAATAATCTCTTGGGGGATGGTAAATTGGAAGTATCACCATCACCTATGGATCTACAATTTCTTCAACAGATACTTGTTAACCGTATATCATCATGTCCCATGCTTACAATTATCTAAGCACACCTATATGCTAGGTTGACATTGCTGACCATTGACATGTGTCCACTACCCATCTCATGTGTTAGGTAGTCAAGCCATACTAGGGCAAATTATTTTATGCTAGAAGGCACGAATAATGGCTTAGTTAAAATAGTTAAGTCACCTCAAATCTTGAATGGAAATCCGAATTCACAATACCAAATAAAATCTTCATTATGAGATTTAACTTGGGTAACAAGATCAAAGGCACAATAACAAAATCTCCCCAATTTAATTTACCTTCAATTCATTCAAATGTTAAATGTTCACAGTTGATGTTTTTAGAAAAGTTGATCTAGTTTTGTCCAATATACCAAACCCAATCAATCTTGTACTCTAAAGTTTTTGATGACGGACAACAAATTGGAGACTATTTGATAAGATGATATTCTTCATGAAGTAGATGTTTGATTGGCATATTGAATGAGCATTTTGTTGACATGATTTTGTACATGATTCAAACTGTAATATAATAATGATTACATCATTTGCACCATATAAGGAAAACATGAACTTATTAGGACAAAGCCAAAAAGTTGCATTTGTTGTCTGCATTTATGGTATTGTTGAGGGGGCATCTCAAAATGATCATTTGGTTGATGCAAAGCCCCTCATAAAAGATGGATCAAATTCTAGCATCCACCCCTTAATTTTATCTCTCAACTCCATATTGCCACTACAATCAATGTTGATTTGCCTGTGTTGCCTTATTGCCTTTCATCTTCACTTTTTTGCTTCTAACACATTTCTTGTCGCTAGTACCCTAGAATCCATTATTTCTCTTTCTAATGGTAAAAGCTATACATAGTTTTTTTGTCCACCATGAATTCTTGTCTACCTTGAATTCTTGAAGTAGCTCCATGTTGCTTTTGATGCAACACTTTCTATTGTCAACATGGTTCCGAACATAAGAAATGCAGCTTGTGTGCATGATGTAGTATCAACATGGATCAAGGATTTATAAGGAGAGGATCAGTATTGTACTTGAGAATCTTAGAGTATTCCTTATCTTTATTGGCATTTGAGAAACATAGCAAAATAGAACATTGATCTTCTCTCCAAGCATGAATTAGTTACCAATGTCATCAATGAACTCATATTATAGACTGCTTAATAAGTGCATAAAGCTAGGGCTTCCTTTTGCTCACAATCTTTGCCATATGGAAGATTAGCATGAATAGAAATTGTCTTTGAACAAGATGTTGAATCACTTGGTGAAATCTCCAAGGATTTCCTTTTGTTTATGCCCTATAAATTCTTTCGAATTGATAATAAAGGTGAATAAGCATCCTTGGATGGATAGGAAGGCCCTAGCCAAAATCAGTAAGCAATTCAAATGGCAACAATGAAGTGGTGATAGGACTACCCCATACATGCGTGCCCTCTCTTCAAGGCTCGACTGTGTAAATGAATCATCTTTGCACACCTTTCTTGAAAATGTTGTTGTCCCCTTACGACCTTAAGTGGCATCTTCCCTTCCACCATTGTCTTTAATAATCCTTGTAGCTCTGATACCATGTGCCAAATCACTAAGAGTGAATACCATGTGAGAAATAACCAAGTGCTGCTTGCTTTTTTTTATCTTAGTGAAAGACTTCTATTAAGTATGAAAAAAAACTCAAGATTGTGAAATCAAGATGCTAATACCTCATGTGTAGTGTCACCAATTGGCGGTTCTCCCATAAAATAAAGAGGAATCTTTGTTACATTGACTTTGGTCAAAGAAAGTTGACTTTGGCTAGCTAGAATAACTTTTATTTACTTTGCTTGGTATTGGTAAAAGAGAACTGTGGGAATGCCCACAAGGGGCTAGGATTAGTCTAAGAACCAGAATGCATGCATTTGACTAACCTTTAATGGGTTAAAGTGTTGGAAATGTTTATTTAATGTTTTGGGCCACAAAGAGTGCAAAAAGGCCCCAAATTCAAAGGGCAAGTGCCAAAAAGTAGGTCCCAAAAAAGCAAAGAACAAGCACCCCACTTTATGACGGGCCCATTAGAGCCAAAAGACCATAAAAGGCACCACACTTGGAGAAAAGCGCTTTCTTTATGGATGAAAGTAGTAAAAGTTAGTTTTTATAAAAAGTAGCCTATTCTAGGATAGAAAGTAGGTCTGGCTTTTGGAAAAAGCATAAGCGAGGCCTAGTTTATAAAAGCAGAGCCCTTGAGCTCTAGGTCATACCGAGAATTTTACTCAGATTCATGCTCCCTCTATGAGCCAATTGTACAAAGTTATTCCATCTTGTAGCAGTAAACTTCTTCCAAGCTCTCAGGTTGAGTTTCTTATGTGCTGCTAGCATCAAATCGCCTTCCTTCCTCCATTGCACATTGATTCTAGGTTTCTACAAAATTACTTTTCTTTGTTGCGATTCATATTGCAGCCTAGTCTAAACCCTTTTTCCCACGTATGAGTTCACCGAGGTGCTAGAGGAGCTAAGTTGAAGCTCTTGTTTGAGGTTTTAGTGGTATCAGAGCTCGGTCTCACCACAATCCTTGGTGGCAACAATCCAAGAAATACTCAGATTCAATGATTTGGAGATATTTGGAGTAGAAGAGAGATTTTCAACACCAAGATCTAGATAAGGAGTCCTTGTTTGATTATGATCTAGCTCTGCGTACTCTACTCATGTGTTGCAGGCCTTTGGAGTGAGAGATCTCAATAACAAAGAAAGAGGAACGGAAGAAGGTGAGAGAGAGGGAGAGCTAGAAGAGAGAGCCACACAAGTTTTGGTGGGTGCAGAACACCCTTCTATGTCATCCATATATATATGTGCTTGAGTATTGTACATAATGGGGTTAAGGCACAGTGGCCTTTAACCCCCATCCCACTTAAAGGCCAATTTTTCTTTAATGGATAAAAGCCAGTGAGCATACTATCCAATGCCCACCAATACATGACAATACTCAAACCGTTGACTAGGTAGACTCTTTGTTAGCATATCTGTAGGGTTATAATCTATATGAACCTTGACAAGCTCTATGCGCTTGTCCTCAAGTAACTCCTTGATGAAATGGCACTTGACCTCAATGTGGTTTTGTCTTTGCATGAAAGACCGAACTCCGTTCTAGTTAAATAGCACTCATCGAATCACTATGCAATGTCAGTACACCTATATAAATCCCCAAATCTCCCACTAGCCAATCAAGCCATATAGCCTCCTTGCAACCCTCTGTGGCTACAACATACTCGGCCTCTATGGTAGACAAAGCAACTCACTTTTGTGCGCGAGACATCCACGACACTGCACCATTTGCAAAGGTGAACACATAACTAGAAGTGGATCTCCTGCTATCCACATGCCCTGCATAGTCTAAATCTGTGTACCCAAGTACACGCATCTCTCCTCTACCAATGGTACCCTTCATGTACCTCATGATGCACTTAACTACCTCCCAATGCCTCTTTCTTGGATTAGCCATATACCAGTTAACAACTCCCACTACAAATGCAATGTTTGGTCTAGTAGCTATCATAGCATACATAAGACTCCCAACCGCTGATGCATAAGGAACCTTGGCCATCATGGCCCTCTCCTCATCTGATTTGGGACTATTTTCTTGACTTAGTTTCACATATGGAGGCAATGGAGTACTTATTGCCTTCCTGCCCTCCATATTGAAACGTTGCAACACTTTTGTAACATACTCCTTTTGTGAAAGCCAAAGGAGTTTCCTACTCCAGTCACACGTGATGCGCATACCAAGAATATGACCTGCAGATCCCAAATCCTTCATTTCAAAGGCATCATGCAACTTGGCCTTCAATGCATCCAGCTCATAAGTGTTCTTGCTAGCCAATAGCATATCATCCACATAAAGTGCCAAGAGTATTAGGCTATTATCAGTAGCCCTTTTAGTGTAGAAGCAGTGATGATCAATCTCTTTTCTAAAACTCTGGGACCGAATGAAAGCATCAAACTTCTAATACCATTCTCTAGGCGCTTGCTTAAGGCCATAGAGACTATTTTTTAGCTTGCAAACCAAATGCACTTTGCCCTTTTCTTTAAAGCCTTCTGGCTATACCATGTAAATTTCCTCATGCAGATCCCATGCAAGAAAGTTTTCTTGACATCCATCTACATAAGCTCCATATCCTCTACTACCACCACAAGTCCAAGTACGCATCTAAGTGTGGTCATCTTCACAACCGGAGAGAAGATCTCATCAAAGTCCACACCCTTCTCTTGGTTTAACCCTTTAGAATCCAAATGGGCCTTGTACTTAGGCACATCATCACCTGTGACATTCACAGACACTCAATGCTCATAAACATCCCAACCCTATGCAGTGATGATGTGAAGATGCTCACTCTTGCAATCCGTTAATTGCAGAACGTACGTGCTCAGGGTGATGACTAGTGCCAACAAGAAAACTCAGAGGTCGGGGTTGTTGTTGAAGGGAAAACCATATGATGAGGGGAGAACCAAGTTATTAACAATTAGGTTCTTAACACCACACGAAGTATACACATCATAGACAAATAGGAAGGAAAACCACACTTGTATCTCAAAACTTGATACAACCAAGCAACCTCAGCTTGCAATGCACATTTAGTAACAAGCTTCCTAACCTAGTAAGCCATGTGAGAGGGAGAGCATGAATACACAATATCACTCTCTCTTCCCTTCTCCCTTTTACAACACTTTCCTAACCATTGCAAAACCACCTTCTAAAGTCACTCGACCCACTGTACCGCTGCTTTTCATTCGTCGACCGCCTTTAGTCATGCACTTTAATGAAATCACTGCTTTTTGCCACCGATACTCACCATTCAAAAGTTAACTAAGATCGCACTACCCATGACCTCTTGCTACGAGACTTAGCCAATGAGATGCTATGACACCACCTATAGGTATCGAGCTCACTCCTATATTGGTAAGATCCTTTGTTGGCCTTAATTTGAGGGCCAACATATCACCTCGGTTTCCTTCTATCAGGTCCTCACGGTGTAGGACTGGCAAGTACCAGCCCTTGCTAAAATGTTGAGGCACGTGCGTTGAAGCCACGGGTTCATCGCACGAGATTGTGACGTCATCAAGGAGGGGCAGCATATGGACCTAGTGCAGAGGATCCAACCTCGTCAGGGGGGCAAGAGCTTGGGAGGACGATGGGCCTAGAGATGGAGGGTCAAAGGGATTGAACCTTACCATTGTTCAAGGGGAGGCCATAGGTAGAGCGAGCTGATATTAGCCAATCCTCTAGCTGCAACTCAGCGATGGGGTCCTCGGCAGGGTTGGAGATGCCCAATGCATTATTATCAAAATGAGTCATATACCTCCAGATGGGTGTGACTCTCTCCTGTCGCACTCATAAGAGAATCTTTACATAGATTTTGTATACTGTTATGCTTAGCTATCACCTTTGGTGTTCATCAACCTCTGCTTGGCCTTCTTCTTCATAGGACCCCTCAACATCAGAGAAGAGCATGGGCTTTAGGATTCTGTACCAATGAGTGGTACCCATGTCTTCAATTCCCTCCTACTCGAGAGGCTTCTGTTGCATATCCGTGGTGCCGTGTTGTGAAGTGGAGGGTTGCATAGTGGGGCTTGTGCTTATGTGGATCTTCTATGTTGAGGGCTTGGTGGACTACTGAGCGAGACTCCAAGAGCATTAGCATCCACCTGGTGATGCGTCTAGTCATGCATGGCTTGTTGACCAATATAACAATGCTTGGTAGTCCACGAAGAAGATGAACTTGTTAGCTAACAAGTAGTGCCTGAACTTCTTGACTGCATAGACCATGGCCTCAGACCTTCCCTTTCAATTGTTGTGTAGTTAACCTCGGCCTCAATTAGTTGGTGGCTTGCAAAGTACATCAGGTAGTCCCAGTTATGATCCCCTGGTTGGGCTAACACACACCCGATAGCAAAGTTGGAGGCATCGATATGGACGTGGAATATTAAATTCCAATCGGGTGCTCTCAACACCGGTGCAATGGTTAGAGCTAGTTTGAGGGTTTTGAAGGATTTTTGGCATCCCTCGGTCCACTCAAAGGATACTAGCAGTTTGTATAATGGGCGGGCTATGTTCGCGTAGAACAAGATGAACCTTCTGTAGTAGCCCGTGTGGCCAGTAAATTGTTGGACTCCCTTGGCATTGGTGGGGGGTAATAATTCCAAGATGAGTTTGATTTTGTTGTGGTCCATAGAGATTCCATTCCGGGACACTATGTGGCCAAGAATTACACCATGTTTGACCCAGAATTGACACTTAAGAGGGTTCAGGGATATGCAGTATAAACGGCACTTCTTGAGCCTGAGGTATTTCAGGTGATCATCCCATGTTGAATTCATGCATATGCCATCCAAGAAGACTTCCACAAAGTCTCTCAGATACTCTTTGCATTCCGTGATCATCATCCATTGGAAGGTGGCAACGGCATTGGTTAACTTGAATATCATTACTCTAGCCACATACACACCCCACTCGGTTGTTGCGAAGGCTATTTTATGTTGATCTTGCAAGGTGATATACACTTGGCTGTAACCTGAAAATCCATCTAGGAAGCTATAGGCTTCTTTTCCGGCTACCCTTTCCAGGACATGTTCTGTGAATGGCAAGGGGTAGTGGTCACATCTAGTGGCAGCGTTAACCTTTTTCAAATCTACACATACTCTAATTTTTCCATTTTTCTTCATGACTATCATGATGGGTGACACCCAGTCCGTATGATCAATCTCATAGATGAATCCCGCATCTATGAGTTTTTAGATTTCCTCCCTCACTATGAGTGCATACTTGGGATTCATAGGGTAGGGGTGTTGACATATCAGCCTAGCATTATCTAGCATGGGGATCGTGTGCTGCACTACTTCGACATGCACCCCTTTCATATCGATGTATTTCCAGGACATGCAGTCCTCGTATTCTCATAGGAGAGCTATTAAAGCGTTCTACTCGTTGGTGGTGAGATCATCGACGACGATGAATACGGCTTGGGGGTCCTGCCTTTCTAGGAGCTAGGTTTACCTCCTTGACCGGGGCTGGCCTGTCGTATCCTTGGGAGCACCCATCTTCCTGAGATCCCTTGGCCTATTGGTATAAGATCTTGCAATCCTCGATCGTGTAGGCCTTGTAGTGGGTTGGTACCTATTGTAGGTCTTCCTTTTCTTCAACCTCCTCCTCTATTTTTGCAAGAGAAGTGGTCCTTTTGGCCTAAACTGAGCTTTTGAATACAAGGAGTTTTGGACCTAAAGGGGGCATAGAGCCGATGGGGGAGGTTATCTTACTCACCCTAGCTCCCCAATCGGAAGAGAACTCATGGTGAGCGATCGTGGCACCTACGTATGATAGCCAATGGAGATCTGATTTGACCCTTACTACTCCTTTGCTTACCTCTCGGGGTTTGGGCATGTTAAACATTCTAAGGGGAACCACCGGGGTTAGACCCTCGAGCTCTTGGGTGGTGGATCTAGAACCCTATTCTCTCTGGGACATCAATGTTGGCTAAGATGTGCATCCATACCAGAATTCATCAAACTCCTTTGCATCCTCTTCCCTGTCACATGGTTGGAATAGCTTCATGGATGTAGTTCGGGCGGTTGTGTGGGATTTCGCAGTGAAAAGGTGTCCTAACAATGGGTGGGCCTTGTAGGTGTGCAAGTCCACTCACATGAATCGTTTCTTGTGTCACAAATAGATGTTATCAGTACGCCAGTCGTGTATGAGCTCGGACATTCGTAAGAAGGGTCTACCTAGGATAGCCTCATATCCCGGTTGCCGGGTGAAGTCCACCACCACAAACCTGATGGGGTACGTGAATCCGAATACTTTAATGTTAATGCTAGTAAGGACTCCCAAGGGTTCTACGGTTCACCATCAGCCAACTTCACTACCAAATGGGTTTGCTCAAGTGCGGGTTTTCCCCACTTTACCCAGCATTCCTTGGTACAGACACTCACTCCCGCCCCCCCATCTAGGATGGCATCAACCTTTTGGTGTTGATAAATTATGGGGATAGTAGCGTTCGTGTCATCACCCTCGAAGTATTGGCCTAGCTTATTGATGGGAACCTTGGGAAAGTTCTGCCTCTTTTTTGGCAATGATTGGTTGGCCTTAGGACTGGCGAGCCTAGGGGCAGGAACAATCTATTCATCCAGTTGGATAGGTCGCGCCAAAGATGGGATTCCCTCTTAGCAAGGAGGCGATCAGAATTTTAACCTCTATCGATAGGAAGGTAGCCAACCCGGCACTATCGCACGTTTCTTGCAAAGACTGTGCTTCCATGGATAACAGGTCCTCAAAACCGTAAAGGTCTCCTTCTTCTTGTAGGTTTTGCAATACTGGGTCTTCTTGGAACATTTTTTGCATCAGATCTAGAGCTTTTGACTGATCAAAGCTGAAACATTCCTCTTCTTTCATCTTTTTTGGCACCTTGAGCGATTTTTGCCCTCGATGGCCCATTAGGTGTGCTAGATGGATAGTATCCGACCCTCTACTCACCTTGAGTCTATGCTCGAACTTTTTCAGGGAGTCCCGTACCAAGTTTCGAGCCTCTATTACGTATTGCTTCTCTAGGACCGGGTCAAGATAGGTTTCCTTATAGGAGGGTGGGGGTGCTAGGCCTTGGGCTTGCACTGGCTTGTTTACCTCTTAGCTTGGAGGTACCTCAGGGTCACCCTGGGTGCAAGCATATTCGGAGGTAGAGGAGGTGGCAAGGGTGGCTGTCTCCTCATCGAAACTATCTTGGATGAGCACCTGGTCAGACCCATCATCTACCCTTATGGCCTTCGTGGACCGGGTCAGCAGATGTTGAGGGAGGGCCTTGCGGTAGGGGCCTTTATCTTTCCTTGCTAGTTTCCTCATTGCCTTACCTAATGCTTTGGCTTGCATCCTTGTGATGACTTTTAACGGTACAGCGGCCACTTGGCCTTGTTCGATACTAAGCAAGTTAAGGCTGGTGCTCTTAGGCGGGGTGACTGGGGTTGTTGGTCTTCTCAAGGGACATCCCTTGAATAGATGCTCGATTCCACAGCCCACACACAAGGGTGTGAGGTTGGTTATGGGCAGAGCGGCACGAGTAAGATCCCTATAGGGGCAGTCCTTCAAGAAATGATGCCCCTGGCACTTGAAGCATGACATCGGAGGGTTCGAAGTACCTCTGTAGGGGCATTCACTTGCCCTGTGGGGGCCCTGACAGGTATAGCATTGGATTGAGGGCCTTCGAACGACAGAGTTTAGGTCTCTAGCCCTTGAGTTCACGGGAGCGGTTTGGAACACGAGGACTTACTGATCCTCTTACAGGAGGTAGTGACTTAGGGTGCCACTTCCTTCCTCATAGGGGTAGTAGTCGAGGGGTCCATGATCTGGATCCATCTCCTCCTAGTCATTGGGCATAAGAAGGCCACGGAAATATTGGATGGTGGGGTAGGTGCTAGCATTGCACGAAGCACTACTGGGTGAAATGGGGAAAGCCTAAAATGGAGAGCACCAAACTAGTAGTAAAACTAGCTGATGATGTGACAATGCAACCAGTGGGAGTCCTAAAGGACATAAAGATCAAGACCTTTAGTCTTACCTACCAGGTTTGATTTGTCATGATGGACTTCCTTGGGCACCCGAATGGCTATGATGTCATCCTAGGAAGGCCCTTTATGCGCACTGTACGTCTAGTCCATGAGTGGGCCTTGAATAGAATTTATCTATGCAAGAATGAGCAAATTATGAGGGTCAACCTACAAACATGGAAGCCCACCCCATGACCGACAATCTATTTGCGACTGAATCGGACACTATCCAAATAACCGCACACATCAATGTGTTCCAAATCCTATGATGAGGACATAGAAAAGGACTGAGATGAGCATTGTTATGCTCTATCGTCTACGCTTGAATTCTTTGAAAATTAGATGCATGTCATATAGCGACCATTGACGCAATTGAGAAGAGAAGAACCAAGATGGTGGCTTACGATCCCAAGGTGCCATGAACTATAGTTCCCCTAAATATGGTAAATGTCTTGAGGAGCTCAACTGGAGATCAAGGAGACCGAAAAGTGAAGGCATATCTTCACTGGCTAAGATATGTGGGTGCTGTTATAGCTCACCACAAATTCTCATCCAATTGGGAAGCCAGATTGGACAAAACTAAAGCCCCTCCCAGATCCCTTAAGGTAGAGGAAGCTCCTCTTACCAAGGTTAAGCATCCTGCGAAAGATAAATCATCCCGTAAAAAGAAGGCCTAAAAAACCAAGGCTACTAAGGCTTCTTCTAAGGAAAAACAACTTGCCATGGAAGCCATAGAGGATGGGGATGAGGAAGAGATTCATCTATGACAAGTCACTAAGCACTTTAAAGCTTACACATTGCAGGACCACAAGATACTCCTAGAGGAAGCTAAACATCAGCCAAGCAAGGAGACCAATACAAGTATGACAGTCCCGCTAAGGTCAAAGAGGCGGACCTTGCTTATGAAGGAGAAGACCCTAAACCAGTCTACATAGCTAGTGATTTGATCCTCGAGCAAGAATAGGCCTTGCTTGCTTTGCTGCATGAGTTTCAAGACTACTTTTCCTAGAAATATACGGACATGAAGGGCGTGCCGCCAAAAGCTTTACAACATATCATCCCTATGATGGATGATATTAGATTGGTGTGGCAGTGAACCTATATGATGAACCCAAAGTACGCGATGTTTGTTCAAGAAGAGGTATAGAAGCAGATTGATGCAAGGTTCATTTACAAGATTGAGCATACGGACCCATTGTCATAGTGTTGAAAAAGAATGGCGAGGTTAGAGTATGCATTGATCTCAAGAAAGTAAACATCGTGACTTGCAAAGACCATGACCTGTTGCCCTTGATGGAGTATATCCTGGAAAGAAAGAGACTTATAGCTTCTTAGATGGGTTCTCAGGGTACAACCAAGTGTTTGTAGCACCACAAGATCAACATAAAACTACATTCGCCATAGAATGGGGAGTCTATGCATCAAGGGTAATGCTCTTCGAACTCACTAACACTCCCTCGACATGCCAAGGCTTGATGATCATGGCCTTCAAAGAATACCTGAGAGATTTTCTAAAGGTTTTTCTAGATGACCTGTGTGTTCATTCCAAGTAGGATGATCATCTCAAGTATCTGAGACTCATATTCGAGAGATGCCATCTCTACCAAATCTCCCTCAACCCCTTAAAGTGCCAATTTTGGGTGAAACACGGGATTATACTTGGGCACATAGTGTCCGAAAATGGAATTTCCATGGATTAGAATAAGATTAATCTTATCCTAGAATTACCCCCGCCCACTAATGTAAAGGGTGTAAAATGGTTCACCAAGCACATGGGCTATTACCGCATGTTTATTTATAATTATGCCGAGATCTCTCACCCTTTGTACAAATTGTTGATTCTATTTCATTGGGCAAAAGAATGTCAACGATCCTACGAGACCCTTAAGTTGGTCTTGGCATCATTCCCGATTCTACGAGCACCTAATTGGGACTTGACATGTCCATATTGATGCTTCAAAGTTCATGATAGGGTGTGTGTTGGCACAACGAGGTGAGTTCAACTTGGACTATCTGATATATCTTGATGATCGCCAACTGAACGATGTTGAGATGAATTACACTACAAATTAAACGTGAAGGACTTGCAAAGGTGTATGCACTCAAAAATTTTAGGCACTACATGTTAGCAAACAAGTATGTCTTTTTCGTGGCTCGACAGGCTCTCCTTTATCTGGTCAATAAACCGTACATGAGTGGACACATCACGCGATGGATGATCATTCTCTTAAAATTTGATTTCACTATGGTTGTTAGGAAGAGAAATACACATTTCATGGGCTGACCATGTGTCTCAAATTCCCAATGGAGAACCTTCCATAGGAGTGGAAGATGATCTTCTAGATGCCCCATTATTTCTGGTTGACTTGGTTCCAGAATGTGCACAGGAGATTGGACACTTCTTAGCTAATGGATTCCCTTAGGATAAGGCACTCAACAAAGATAGGGCCAAAAAATTAATCAAGGATGCAGCCTCAAATCAATTGATATCTAAACAAATTTATCGGATGGGGAAACATGGCATTATGCACCGATGTGTCCAAGAAGATGAATTTGTGGAAGATGAAACTCATTGTAGATGGCCACTTTGCGAGAGAGCTTATGGCCCATTTCATGGGCTGACCATGTGTCTCAAATTCCCAATGGAGAACCTTCCATAGGAGTGGAAGATGATCTTCTAGATACCCCATTATTTCTGGTTGACTTGGTTCTAGAATGTGCATAGGAGATTGGACACTTCTTAGCTAATGGATTCCCTTAGGATAAGGCACTCAACAAAGATAGGGCCAAAAAATCAATCAAGGATGCAGCCTCAAATCAATTGATATCTAAACAAATTTATCAGATGGGGAAAGATGGCATTATGCACCGATGTGTCTGAGAATATGAATTTGTGGAAGTTCTGGATGAAACTCATTCAGGCATTGTAGATGGCCACTTTGCGAGAGAGCTTACGGCCCATAAGGTATTACAAACTGGATTATGGTGGCCAGCGCTCTTTGTAGATGCAGCCAAATTCGTCAAGCACGGTGATCCTTGCCAACGAGTCTCCATACCTCACAACAAGGATTATATGCCCTTAACTAGAGTTCTCACAGACCAACCCTTTGAAATGGGGAATAGACTTTATAGTAGGTCAAGCTACAAAAGAGAAATAGACTTTATAGGCCTAGGGTGCCAACTCCCTCTAGTAAGAAAACCTATCAAAATCTTGAGTATGAGATGAATTTAACAATATGCCATGAGTAGAAATTATTCAAATGAACATGGTTATGTTTTGCACTAAAAGAGCTTCAAATATATCTTTAAACCTTGAAATTTGGGTAACACATGAAAAAGTTACATTAATTTGAAAGGAGATGTGTTTTCATATTTTAGTGTATTTTTTGTTTTACCCCCCCTCATCCAAAAGACCCCCCCCTTGGGCCTCACATATTATGAAAAATATGTATAAATTTTCAAATCTTGCATATTTTTCAATGTATATACCTTATATTTTGTGGGAGGGGGGACATTGAAGTTTCATATTTTTCCCTTGCATATTTTAATTTTTGTAAGGAAATACATGCATATTATATATGGACCTTGGCCCCCCATAACCTGGACTTTGGACGAGGGTACTAACATATTATATATTGAGTTGGTGCCCCAGGTTTATAGGTCCAATTAGTCCAGCTGCAAAAGAGACCCAAGAGACCCAGGCCCGTTACATTATAGTGGCCACAAATTTATTCATTAAGTGGGACGAGGCCAAGGCCACGTAGAAAGCGGATGTGCGGACAACCGCCAAGTTCTTACATGAGACTGTTGTCTTAAACTTATCCCTACATCCGTGGGGATACCATGTATGTCTCATTGTGCCAAACACATGGCACGATTTATTCGGCCAATCGGTACGTTATGCCTATCCTGTCGCTTGGTTCCATAGACCTATCCCTACGACCGTCACCATAGAGCTATCCCTATGACCATCGGGATATCTTTGGGGTAGTCCAAAAAATAAAAATTCAAGAACTATAGTTCAGCCTGAGTGTGCCTGCCTAGTTAGAGGTCTCATACATGCACTTGAGGTCCAAGAGAATTTTGTCCAAGGATCCCGTGCTGGAAGATAGTGCTTCGAGCTACACTCAGCCCACCTTTCGCCCTAGCTAGGGATCTGGAAGCTCGATTCCTAGCTCCCACTCAATAATAGGCCCCTGACAAGAAGATCTATCTAGCTCCGATGAGACAGAGAGCTTGGACAAGGTAATGCAAGACCCCTCGGGTCTAAGGGCTTCTGAAGCCCCATTCACTAGTGTGGCATCTCCCAACTCTCCCACACCTTTGGTACCATCTAGGCTAAGAGGTACATTCTCCAATATGTTTGGATGTTTAGGCCGAACAGAGCTGGCAGACATAGAGAACCCCTTCGCCGGCATGTTTGCAGGAAGGGAAGGTCAGCAACCTCCAGCCCCTAAAATGCAGACCAGGACGAAAACCACCTTCACAGACCCAGGACCCTCCTCCTTTGCAAGACATCCCCAATGGGAATGCATCGATGATGAAGATCCATGGATGAGGGAACTCCAAGGGAAAGACCCTAGTCGAGGGGATGCGAGAGGCTTCCAAAAGGAGGGGCGCCTTATGAACTCCCAACAGCCCATGTGCCGCCAACTTTCGTCAACTATGGGGCTCCACAGGTTCCACCTTATCACCCATTGCATGGAACCACCGTGCCCATGCCCCATGACCCACCCCTTCTGGGAGTACGTCCTTTTCCATCCATACCTATTGCACCAATGAATGCAGACCTTGGCACATCCGTTCCAATGCCGATACCAGCAACTACATGGATACCACCACCAAGGCCAGGCTTAGGGCCAACACTGCATCCCGTATGGCACCACCCCCACTAGTTGCTCAAACAGTGTTAACTAATGAGGCAATGCGTATCTTGGTGAATGCCCTAGGAAGGGGGGCCACACCACCCCCACCCGCCCAAGTGTTTCCCGCAAGGATCGCGAATCCCTCGACGAGGGGCTGACCCATAGCTATCTCCAAGTTAATGACCAAATTCCTTGGAGAAGGAGACCTGACCTCCCACGTGATGTGATTTGAGCAAATTTGCAAAGCCTTTGGTGCCCCTAGGGACCTAGAAATATCCAATGCATTTGGACTCAGCTTGGATGGCAAAGCAAGCCAATGGTATAGGGCTCTCTCCCCAGAAGAGAAAGTTAACTAGGAGACATTGAGAAAGGCCTTCATTGTGGTGTTCGCCCCCACCAGCCATAAATGGATCCCAATTAACCAGTTGTATGAGGTAAAGCATAACGACAAGGAATCCCTTAGGGATTACATACATAGCCAGGATCAAGCACCTCCATGCCCGTTGTGAACTGTATGAGTGGATGAGTGACGAACGACTGTTGCCCACTTCCTCGGATTGGTAGACCCAAAGCTCTAGGACCACCTAATGGTGATGAATCCTACCTCCTTTGATCTATGCAGCAAGGTAGCCATCCGTATAAGTGACAACATGATGGATAAGGAGAATGTGGATAAAACCCCAAATCCCTAAGAAGTAGCTCCATCAATTAGGTCTTCCATCGTAGAAATGATCAAGAAGGAGACCGACGAGCCCAAGAGCTTGGATATGAGTGAGATGGCCTCAAATTTGCTAAATTAGCTAGGCCAACAATGGAGGTTAGGAACCTCCAAGGAGGCGCCAAGCAACCCCCACTTGTTTCCACGAAGAGATAGCATCTAGTGTGGGGTATGCAATGGCAACCATCCCTCCAATGAGTGTTCGCGCCTAAGGGCAAGGCCGGCACTCTACTGCACACACTGCCATAGGTGGGGAAACCATGATACCTCCCAATGTCAATTTCCAAGGTCCCTTCCCCAACCCATGTACCGAATGAGATCCCCATTAGCCCTAACGACTCCACCTAATCCTCTAAATACACAAGGTGGCCCTTTGGCTAGTTCAAGCCAGTACACAAGACTCAGCTGGCTCCATTACCACCACCCATATTGGGCCCTCAACCTCTACTACCTCATATAGCTCCGGTTAATCCAGTATTGGTAGAGGAAGTGATTGGGATTACAGCATTCATGTGGCCACTCTCAAAGTATTGACCCAGCTTGTTGACCGGTATCTTTAGCAAATTTGGCTCTTCGTTGACAGGGGCTCCGAGTACCTTGGTGGCCACTTCTTCTAGTTGATTAACTAGTTGCTAGTAGACATTAGGAAAAGTACATTTAAGGTTTTTGTTGTAGCTTCATAATTTGACTTATATGTTTAAACTCAAAATTATGGAAGATGAATAGTTTTTTATACAACACTAATAGGACATAGGCTGAAAATGGATCTGGACACAAAAAAGATTTTGATAGATCAAAATAAGTCAGTATATATCATGGCCATAGGGTTTTTTGGAAAAAACCTTGAAATACTTTGAATTATGAGAGATTTATGTGTTATTACAAAAGAAATACAAGGCATGGCCTGCAAGCTCCTTCTCTATCCTAATGGAGAGAGGCATCCTTGTATGGTGCCACACACACACACACACACACACACACACACACACACACATGTATACTTTCCCAAATATGAATTATTCTTTTATGCACCACCCTGTGAAATCTCCCCTTTACACTCTCTTTTTAACCACCCCATACACCAAGCCCACTAATCTTCCCATACCTCCTCTAATCCCTTCTCAACCCATGCACTCATTTGCTCCTTACTCCACTTGTGACTTAAGATTTTTTTAATTATCTAAGAATCCATATGGTTGTCTATATTCCTAGGTAAAGCGATAACAAGCCGGGGAAAATAGGCATTATCTGTGTACCCAAACGTAACTATGATGTTCTAACACCTAGTTCGTTTGGATGGTGGCAGGTAAGTGGACCGCAACCTCAGAACCTGGCCCTGTGCACTCTCACCATCCTTTTACCTTTCATACTACGAAACCTCAACTTCATGTGATCCACTCTCCACACAACCGAACTGCCTGAGGATTCGACATATTTTTTCAATATTATGTTTGTCAAACTCAAATTATTAAAAATTCTTAATTTTTGTCAAAATTTTTGCAAACTCTAGTTGTTGCATTTTTCAACTTAGATGTCTCAAATATTTTTTCCTTATATGTTTCCCTTTTTCTACTTTTTATCTAATTGACGTAATTAATTGTATGGGTCAGTTATTGATGGGACTTTTTAATCTAAACACGCACTTTGATTTCCCAACTAGCCTTTGGTCAGGGGCTAGTGCCATACAGTTAATTCACATCCATTGGATAATTTTTTAGCATATACATCAAGCCCACTAATGTTCCCATACCTCCTCTAATCTCTTCTCAATCCATGCACTCATTCGCTCCTTACTCCATTTGTGACTTAAAATTCACTTGTGACTTAAAATTTTTTAAATTATGTAAGAATCCATATGGTTGTCTATATTCCTAGGTAAAGCCATAACAAGCTGGAAAAAACCAGCATTACCTGTCTACCCAAACGTAACTATGATGTCCTAACACCTAGTTTGTTTGGATGGTGGTAGGTAAGTGGACCCCGACCTCGGAACCTGGATTGCCTGAGGATTCAACATCTTTTTTCAATATTATGTTTGTCAAACTCAAGATTATTAAAAATTCTTAATTTTTGTCAAAATTTTTGCAAACTCTAGTTGTTTCATTTTTCAACTTAGATGCCTCAAACATTTTTTCTTTATATGTTTTCCCTTTTTTACTTTTAATCCAATTGATGGACTTAATTATATGGCTCAATTATTGATGGGACTTTTTAATCTAAACACACACTTTGATTTCCCAACTAGCCTTTGGTCGGGCTAGTGCCATACAGTTAATTCACATCCATTGGATAATTCTTTAGCATGGATAATCCCTAGTCATTTTGTGATCCGCCTTATTTTTTACTAACTTTTATATCTATTTTGCAGAAGTGGTTTATGCATTTACTATTGGGATCATTTTTTCATTTTGGCACTTATCATACAAATCCACTTTTATTCACTTATTATCAGTAGGTGGGGAGTAAGTCCCACATGGTGGGCTTACTCCCCACCATGTGGTCTCACCCTCTGGGTTGGGGGTGGTGGGCAACAGACACACACACACACACATGTGGTCTCACCCTCTGGGTTGGGGGTGGGCAACACACACACACACACACATGTATACTTCCCCAACTATGGATGTTGTAAGATTTTTGCATTAATGACTGAGAAGTATGGGAAGGGTGGGGATGTAGATGGTTAGATAAAACTAGTAGACACGCACACACGCACAAGCGGCACACACACCCGCATGCATGCGTGCACACACATACACACACACACACACACAATGTAGGCATGCTTTCACACACATTCAAGTGCCCAAGCTTATACATGAGTAGAGGTATATGTCAAATAGTGTAGATGAATTTGACTATGTGATCCTCAATCAAGCAATATCACGTCCACAACACATCTAGAGAAACTTCCATAATACCTCTACAAGATGAATATCCCTGACAATATCTAGAGCAACCTATAGAGCAACTTCTAGTATACCTCTACAAAGATGAATATCCCTCACAATATCTAGCAATAATAAGTAAGTGTTTTGACAACATTATAGATGTGGAAATGTTTCATATCATCACTCAATAGCAAAATAATAGTTCATTCCATAATAAAATATGATTTGCAAATGATGAATGCTAGATAGATAGTGACAAGTTGGTTGCTAGGAAATACGTTCATTAGTAGAAATCATTCTTCCATTCTCAAGAAATAGAGTAGGCAATCAATAGATTTTTATTATTGAACCATGTCGTTTCATTTAAAGTAACTGAAAACTATGTCACTTGTTGTCTATATTCCAAAAGTCTAATAAAAGGATGTCCTTTAGAGATAATTAAGCCATTATGGAATGACCCACAAACGATGAACAATAACAAGGGAACAATTCAACATTACATGACATGAAACATTCTGCTATGCAAATCATGGTTTTAAAATTCCTAGTGGAGGAAAAATGCTAGGGATGTTGTTTTTATCCTTAAAAAGAACGTAATTTTGTTGATTAGTGGAAGAGGTGATCTCATTGCTAGTGGCAAATTGTTCTTATTTGCTAATAAACAGCTTTGCATGAAAATGTTTTTTTATCAAATAAATGATAGTATATCGTTGCTTAGTCATTCAATCACTAGATATTTTCATGATAACAAGGGAAATATTTAATGTTACATGGCATGAATCATTCTATTGTGTGAATCATAGTTTTTGAGTGTAGGAAAAACATTACGGATCTGATTTTTGTCCTTAAAAAGGAGGTGATTTTGTTTTCTAACAGAAGAGGTGATGCCATTGCTAGTGGCAAGTTGTTTTTACATGCTAATAAACAATTTTCCATGAAAGATTAATTTATTAACAAATAAATGACAATATATCTCTACATAGGCATTCGAGCACTAGATATTTTCATGATAAGAAGGGAAATCTTTAGTATTACATGGCATGAATCATTCTGCTGCGTGAATCCTAGTTTTCAAATTCCAAGTATTGTAGGAAAAACATTAGGGATTTGATTTTGTCCTTAAAAAAGAAGTGATTTTGCTGTTTAGTGGAAGAGGTGATATCGTTGCTAGTGGCAAGTTGTTTTAACTTGCAAATAAACAACTTTCTATGAAAAATGAATTTATTAACAAATAAATGACAATATATCTCTATTTTGACTACATAGGCATTCAATCATTTAATACATTCATCATGAGAGAAACATAGTCATAAAGTACAAAGATAGGGGTAGAGCAAGCATGGTAGCAATGGGAGTGGTTTGAGGTGCAACAATTGCACACATATATCATTTTGGGCGTATATGTTCCTTCATAAAGGAACTCTATCAACCTAGATAATGCAAAGACGATGTGAGCGTAGTTAACTCTATGGCCGTGACATGTCGCTGGTGGTTTGGTGTTCCTCCAAGTCTGGACTTCTCTTCTTGTAAAATAACCTTGCATTTATAGAATAGGTACATTTTTTGTCTCCTTGCATGCTTTACTATGTATTAGAAGGGGTATGTGTTTTACTGGTATGAAAGGATATATATGCATGTTCAAACGTTTATAGGTATAGAAAAGCAAGGTATGGACATGTCGTGATAGCACATATGCCTAGTATTGAGGGTGCTTATATGCAGCTATGATCATTTTTCTCCAATGTGCACCTCTTATGCCTTACTTTATGCCAAAATTTGGGTAGTCGAAAGTTTTTACCTTTATTCTTTTTGACACCATGGAGTCTTGAACCAATACAAATAAAGGGATGCTTTTGATGCTATCATCTCATGCAAGTATGGAATGTGAAACACTGACATTTTTGTGTTCTTTGTCTAGTCAATATATAGTTTCTTTACAATAGTGTGGTTGGGCTGGTCCATGCTATCTTGAGATTAAAAATCATATATGTGAAAGTTTGACTCGATTGACAATAAAGGTTTGTAGGAGCCTACTTGGTGACAACTGAGGTGCACCACTTTTGACATGCATCAATAAGGATACTCATAAGCTCTTTATAAGCTTTATCATTCATTTGACAACTAAATAGTATCCTGAGATTGACATTTATTTATTATTGTATGTGACTATGACTACTCATGAATCATGAGATCTTTACACATGTCTCAGCCTCTTAATGATTTTCCTATTATTTGTCTTTGTGTTAGAGGATGCACATTAACATGTAGCAATAAGTGCATGCATGAACGACCTTGCGACATCGAGATGTCACTTATCACGATATGCACAAATCTCTATCGTAATAATAATGATGATGAAGGAAAACATGTATAATGCATTCATGTAAGTTGATAGACATTGGGTGGAAGCTTAAGCATCTTATATGGTCCATTTTAAGAAAGATGCCCTTGTAATCATAACATATTTTCATATAATATTAGACCACATTCTCATGAGTAACATTATCAAAATAGTGTACTAAGATGAATCTCCAAGTATCAAGCTAGTAATAAGTGTTTATGGAAGGATAATTTCATTCTTCTTCTATAGATCATATTTCTTTGAAACATCATAAACCCTTTGATTCTTTCATTGGTATAATTCTTTTAATGAGATGTGAGTGATGTACGTTGCAATGTGACCTCATAATGTCAAACCTCTCTATCAACAATTTGTGTAGTGACATCCATCTTAAAAATAATATTTTGATATGAAATGCCTCATGCGCATGCTCCTTTATGCACGTGGCCCTCTTGAAGTAATATATTTATTTGACAATGGTAAGCTATGCATCTACTTCATATGATGCCTTCATATTACAATATTAATAGCTTGTTCTTTGTTGAAAATGATGCTTTCTATATTCATACATATTCTGAGGTTACATTGCTCTTTAGAAACCAAGGTCTCTTGTTTTGTATATAATAAGTGGAGTAATTGATACCTATTTGGGCAATTGAATCGTGGAGCTCATAAAGCAAAATGTGATTATTTATACTTTATCATCTTCTTTGGTAGTTCTCTATAGTATCAAATAATAGTTATTGTCCCAAAGGCTCTAATTGTATCCTAAGTCAAGTCATGTCTATTAGCACACATCGAGACATCTAGCTTCTTTAATCTACCTTGCCTTTTGGGTTAAGATGGGAAAGGGCATTGTTATGATTGTCTAGAGGCAATAAGAAATGCATGATGATAGACTTTCAATCTATCATGTGTATTAGCACACATCGAGACATCTAACTTCCGTGATCTACATTGCCTTTTCTTATGACTAACTCGAGGCAATAACAAATGCGTGATGATAGACTTTCCATCTCTGAGGTGTGCATTGAGTATGATTTTAGTTGTATGGTATTAAGATTATGGGCCAATTACTTGATCCCATTGGTTTGGTGCATGTGCTAACCTAGGCAACAACAAACAAAAGTGGGCTTTACATGGTTGGGCAACTTCACCCCTAGGACAAATAACATTCGGACCTCACTTTTGCCATATGCACGTAGCTTTTTTACTCCATCTACTTGTGGACATTTGAGTCATAAGGGGTGAGTAAGGGCCTAATTAGTTGAAAGGTAGCTAGTTGGTCGTGGACATTTGTCATAAGGAGCGAGTAAAAGCCTCATTAGTTGAAGGGATAAAAGTGCATGGCTAACATGTGTTGCTGTTCCATTTGAAGATAGAAGCATAGCACCACTTGGTAAGAGGGATTGTAAATCCTACTACCATTGTCACTCAGTGTACCCTTCAAGATGGTGGTCCATAGATGAGTGCCACTTAATTGGACATTACAAGCAAGTTCAATTGGTAAATCGCCCTTTGACTTTTGGTGCATGTATGGAAATCTTAGCAACCATGCAAACTAGGTGTAAATTCCTGTGTGGGATGGTTTCCCCCCCCCATGTGTGGGATGTTATTGAAACGATGAGAAAGCCTAATCTACCAAAATTTTAGTGGCTCATTTACCACACCATGTCATGAAAAATGTGTCTACTTACCTCCTCTCATGGAGGTTTTGACTTTTCGGCCCATTTGCTAGACAATAGTATGATAAACACGTGTTTACGTCTTTTAACAGGCGTTCAGACTACTATGTAGTCCAAGCAATGTGTTCACTTGCCTTCCAATTTTATAATTTTGGCCTGTATAAAGAAGTGTATGGGATCTTTTGAGTCAAAGTTTCCAATTCTCTTATAGTCAAAAGATTAGAATTGTAAATATGTGATTATAGTTATACATGACTTAGTGCATCCTACTTTCAATCCATGTTAATGATTTACATAGAACGTTTTTTGAGCCTATTTTTAGATCCTACTATTTTATGACTCTTCTTGGTGTTTTAGTCCTATGCATATGGACAATAACACTTTCGAACAAAAAGTGAAATGAACTTAGGTCCCTTGCA